>NW_020454328.1:1036407-1047727 GCF_003342845.1 Nothoprocta perdicaria | reverse complement strand
CGCCCCCCCGCCACGAGTTTCACTTCGCCGAGACTTTCCTTTTATTTTTTTTTTCCTTAACATTCCTCCCCCGCTTTTCCTCCATGGCCCCAGGCAGCATCCGACCGTCCCCGCTTCCTCCCGGCTCTCCCGCCCGGCCTCTTCCTTCCTTCCTTCCTTCTTTCCTTCCTCCCTTGGCTTTCCGGAGGGAGATGCCCGGGCAGGGCRGCAGGGAGGGAGGATGGGCACCGGGAGCAAGGATAGCGGAGCTGGGGTGCATCTCGTCCTGGGATAGGGAGCAGGGAGCRGAGCTGCTGCCAGGCCCTGCGCATTGGGAAGCTGCTTGGGGAGAGACAGGGGCTTGGGAGCTGCCTCTCCCACCCGACGTTCCCCTGTGAGCCCAGCGCCAGCTCCAGCACCCAGCAAAGGCCCCGCAGGAGACACGTTTTCCAGCTCAATGGGGATGGATGCAGTGTCTCCGGGCTGGGATGCTGGGTGGGGGACCCCAGGGGCACTGGGGCCAGGGGCTCTTTGTTCTCCAGACAACAAGTCACAGGCGGCAGGAGCCTGCACAGCCCTGGATTGAATCGCAGCTCACGGAGCCCCCARACGCCCAGAACCGAGGGCTGTGGGTGCCGAAGGGGCGTCCGCAATCCCTGAGCCATGGCCCCGCACCGGGAGCTCCCGTRCAGCATTCCTGCCATTCTGCAGGCTGCTGGGAGGCATGTGCGGCCGCTCCAGGGAAATGCCGGGCATTGCTGGGATTGCAGCCCTCCGCGGGGTCGGGGGCTCCGCTCCGCGCAGCCACAGCTCCCAATGCGCCTTCCCACTCCCCCGGCACCATCAAAGCAGGGCTGGGCAGCCCAGGAGGCTCCCGCTGCCCTCTCGCTTCGCACGGCTGGGCTGACAGCAGTCAAAGGACAGGGACAGGGTCCTGAGCACACACTGAACCCCAGCAAGGAGCTGTCCCCTGCTTGCACAGACCCCSCAATGGCAGATGCCGCAGGTCCCCAGTGTCCTCCCTGCAGCACGGCCCATCCCTGCCCTGAAGCATCCCCAGGCAGCGCCCGCCCCAAGCCCGGGCTGGAGCGAGTGGCCGGTTGGACTGGCTGGGTGGCAGCTGTGGCCCCAGGGACCTGCCTGAGCACCCCAGCTTGTCCCATCAGCTGCCTCTGCTCCAGCAGGAAAACCACGGGAAGGGGAAGAGTGGGAGACAAATCCGTGCTGCTTCCTTTGTCACGCCGAGGGCCACGCAGCCGTCCCGGCCAGCTCTCCCGCGGGAGCCTCTGCTCCAAGCTGCCGTGGCCCCGGGCGGCCGCTCCGGCGTGTCCCGGCAGGCTGAGCTGCGGAGCCGGAGCAGCGAGGCAGGTCGGGGCACGGCTGCCGGGAGAGGGGGGGTTTCGCTCTCCTCTTGCCTGCCAAAAGCAGGGGAAAAGGGAAAAAGCAGCCTGCAGCTCCACGGGGATCGGTAGGTTTTGGGTGCTGGAGAAACGCAGTGTGGATGCCCCGGCACAGCCCGGGAAAGGTCAGGCCACGCTGGCCGGGGCCAATTCCCCCCGGGAATGCGAGCTGGCTTGGCGGCCGCCCAGCGCGCTTGTGCACAGGAGTGTCCTAAATACAGGGCCAAGCAGGAGCAAGGGGGAACGGCGCGAGCTCCCGGCATGCTCCGGCATGGCGCATGGCACAGCATGCACGGCACGGCGCACGGCACGGCGCACGGCACGGCGCACGGCACGGCGCATGGCACAGCATGCACGGCACGGCGCACGGCACGGCGCACGGCACGGCGCACGGCACGGCGCACGGCATGGCACACGGCACGGCGCACGGCACGGCGCATGGCACAGCATGCACGGCACAGCATGCACGGCACGGCGCATGGCACAGCACACGGCACGGCGTGCATGGTGCACGGCACGGCACGGCGCGCACGCAAGCGCGGCCGCAGCCTGCAGAGCCCTCTGCCGGCTCCCTTCCCCACGGCTCCTCCGTGCAACCCCACGCATTAACAGCGCCGAGGGGATTCGCTTCCTTGCATTCATTTCAATCCGTTTCTCTCCGCTCCTGCCYGGCGTTACCCTGCGCTTCGGTACGAAGCTGCCGCTGCGCGAGCGGGACTGCGCTCCTGGCACAGCACGGGATCCCATTTCTCTCCCCGTTTCTGCCAGGAAACTGAGCCCAGCTGTGGCCCCGGCCGGCGGGAGCGTCGCTAACCCCGGCGCGCAGCRCGGATAACGTCACGCTCTGGGCAAGAATAAAGGACAGAGGGACAGGCAGCTGCCGGGGCTGACACCGCCACGACGCGCTGGCTCTGCAGTAACCCCCCCGCTGCAGACAGCAAATCCCCACGGGAATAGGAGGGGAGATGGAGCCAGGGGGTCTTTCCAACTGTCCCCATCAGCTGGTATGTAAAATTCCACTCAAAACACAGAGCGGACACTGAGGGGTCTCAGGGATGCCGCTCTGACCCAGCAGGTTGGCCCGATGCCCTCCTCTCATCCATCCCAGCAGCTCCAGAGCTGCTGCCTTCCCGCTCCTGGCGGGCCTGGGAAGCGGCGTTGCTCCCAGCTGAGCCTGGCCTAGCAAAGAACAGGGCTGGGGGAGGGAGGGAAGGGCAAACCCTAATCCCTCCGCACAGCGAGCTGAGATTAGGGCCAGAAAAATGAGGTTTTAATAGGATTTTCTAGGAAGAGAGAGTTGTGTTGAGATAATAACCATTTTTCGGCCCTTCTAGGGAAAGTGCCTCCCTGCTCCTCCATGCAGTGTGTTCCAGCTGCTGGAGGGAAAGGGCAGGATGGATCCTAGTCCTGCATTCCTGATCCAGGATGGCACGAGCTCAGGTTTCAGGGCTAAGATGGCATTTGGGGCATTTGGGGGAGTAGGGATGCTCAGGCCAGGAGCAGGGATGCTCCAGGGAGCAGGGATGCTCCATCCAAGAGCAGGGATGCTCCTGGGAGCGGGGAAGCTGTGGAGCAGGATGGCGCAGGTGAGAGCCCGGCCGGATTAACGCTCTGCAGGAGAAAGGATTTTAATTCTCATTAACCCAAACAGCGGCTGAAGAGCTTTGCAGCTCAGCGGGGATTCGGGGAGCGCCTGTTGCTCTGCACACACCAGCAAGTGCCCGTCCCCGGGCACCAGGCGGGCTGGGAGCGGACACGCATCCCACCGGGAAACAGGAGTGCTGTAACCACCCAGGAACAACCTGGTGTCAGCAGCACCCGACCCCGCATCCGAACCCCCCCTCCTTTGGGAAGGAGGAACGGAGCCGGACACAAGCATGGGCCGCTCAGCAGGGCTGGGGGCAGCGCCGCGGATGAATGGAGCCGCACACGGAGCAGCACAAGGAGCAGCACACGGAGCCGCACACGGAGCAGCACACGGAGCAGCACACGGAGCAGCACACGGAGCAGCACAAGGAGCAGCACACAGAGCAGCACACGGAGCAGCACACGGAGCAGCACACAGAGCAGCACACGGAGCAGCACACGGAGCAGCACACGGAGCCGCACACGGAGCAGCAAAGCGGCTCTCTGACACTGCTCCAGCTGCAGCCTGGGTGTTAACACAGGGAAGGAAGCGGCCGGGTTCCTTCCCAACACAAACTTTCATCCTGACAGCGTCTTCTCGGGAGCCTTTTTGGCAGCCAGGAGGATGAGGATCACCAGCTAAGGAACCTCGGTCCCTTTCCCGACCTTGCCATGCCGCCAGTCTTGGGGCACAGGGGGATGCTCGGGCTTTCCGGGAGCATCACATTGAAATCCACAGCCTGTGGATCCCATCCTCTGCAGTCTTGGAGAACCCACGGAGCCTCCACACAGGGCAGCAGCCTCCTCTCCGCAGCCAGCTCCTCCAGGTCCATGGGTGCTCTAAGGGCCAGGGCGAGCGCAGGTGCCCTCCCCGGCGCCCCAGGTCCCAGGCTGGYGCATCCCAGCACCGAGTCCAGAAGGAACCAAGCCGGAATTTTGTCCCAGGGCAGCGGGACGGGGCCCTGGGGCCAGGGCAGGAGCTGAGGGGCTGCCTCCTCCTCCTCCTCGCGGCAGCCACCCTAGAAAAGTAACAGGAGCCCATTTCCTGTTTTTCCCATGGAAACCCACAAATAGAAGCTGGCCTCGTTATTGTGATTTTTGGGTCTCTCTCTTTTTTTTTTTTTTTCTTTTCAGCGGGGCTAACAATGAGCCATTTCCTCCGGCAGCTCCGAGAGGCACCTTGCGCTCGGCTCCTGTTGGTCCGCGGCACCACGGCGGAAAATCCGAGGTCAGAGCAAAGGCTGCCGGCCGCCCCCATGGCCTGCGCCAACGGGGACCCCCGCAGCACCCATTGCCCCTCGGGGCTCGCACGGGGCCCCGGTGGTCACAGCACCCATTGCCCCTCGGGGCTCGCAMGGGGCCCCGGTCGCGAGCGTCGAGCGCGTTTTTGCAGCCCACGCACCCCCCTGCACCGCCTGCCCGTCCCGCCTGGCGCCAGCTGCACGGCCACAATAGCGCCTTGTCCCCGGTGCCACCCGCCCCGCGCGCTGCCCATCGGGAGCCCACTCGGCTCYGGCCGCGCCTGGGAGCTGCATCCCGAGGATGCTCCGGCAAGCCGGGCTGGGCCATGCAGCACGGAGTTGGGAGCAGCATCCTCGTCCCGCGCAGCCTCTCGCCTGCTTCGCAGCTTCGTTTTGCTCCTCTCTGATGACTCAGGCCGCGGTTTCCGCTCCTTCCCCTGGGGGGGTTCGTGGCCCGGCTGCCCCCGCGGCTCCCAGGGCTCATTTTCCCCTTGCTCAGCCCTTGGAGCCGTGCGCGGGGGAGCCACGGAGCCCCTGCCATCCCCATCCTGCCGCTCCGACACGGCGGAAGCCGCCCCGACGCCCCCCATTCCTGCTAAACCGCCTCTCCCGGGCCACGTCCTCCAGCCGCGGGG
This sequence comes from Nothoprocta perdicaria, assembly GCF_003342845.1. Lineage (NCBI taxonomy): Eukaryota > Metazoa > Chordata > Aves > Tinamiformes > Tinamidae > Nothoprocta > Nothoprocta perdicaria. Next base: position 1,042,846 of record NW_020454328.1, on the reverse strand, counting down.
AATTCAGTTGCATCAGGTGCTGGCCCTGCGGAGCCGCCGGGTTTCGCACGGAGCAGGAGGAACCCGCCCGGCACCGAGCCCCACGGCAAAGGTGCCCCCGCGCCAGCGCCCAGGCTCCCACTGCCCCGCGCTCCGCACCCCGCGGTGCCCCGGAAACCCAGCCGGATTTGCCAGGGCCACAGGGGAGCCAGGTGGATGTTTTCCAATTTGAATGATTAAAATAGGTCGCTTATCTCCATTTCTTTTTAAAATCAGGTCTTGCTGCCTGCTAAAGACAAGCCTGGTTTATTAATGGGACGGCACCAACCTGAAACCTGATCTTATTTTTTCCCTTTAATGAGAATTAAAGCCTGTTCTAGAGGCTCAGCAGCTCCCAGGGATGATTCCCCAGCCTTTTCCTTTTGCTCTTTGCACAAAGCGTGGGAGACCTGGCCCACCGGGGCAGTCCCTGCTCCAAGTAGCCCTATCCCACAGCAACTCGCACCGTTTGGGGGTTTCTTTGCATTTTTGTCACCGTGCAGCGCAGGTGACAAACGGGCTGGGGACCCGCTGCATCCGCATGGCGCCATCCCCTAAAATGACCACCCAAAGGCGAGCAGAGGTGCCAGGGTGACATTGGCACGGGGGGGCGGGAGCGGAGCGCGCGGCCGGGCTGGGTGCCCGAGGTTTGGCCGGAGGCAGCAGGCCGGCCGGGCCGGCAGGAGCCCCGCGCCGCCTCCGCCCGCTCCGCAGCCGCCGCTGCCGCAGCAGCAACCCCAAGCACCAGCTTTTCCTGTCCTGCAAGTTCAAGGTTCAGAAAGGAAAAGAAAAAAATAATAAGTAGCCAAAGCGCAAGAGCCCCGATGTGCYGGGCGGCCATGGCACGCGGCGGCACCAGCTTCGCGCCGTGGGTTTGCACAGCGCTGTCCAGAGGGGAGGCAACTCGAGGGCGACTGTAGGGGGCAAAACCCCATCCCCTCTRCTCCTAAAACTGCAGCAGGACAAAGGGCCAGGATTTAAAAGCCTCGAAAACTCTCCGAATATCCCCCGCCAGCGCACACTGGGGCAGAGTCAGCAGCGAGGAATGCATCAAGGAGCCGCAGCCGCCACATGGGCAGCGCTGCCGGCCCCGCGACATCGCCCTGGCCCCAATTAAGGCTGAGGCCGGTGATTAGAGGCAGCGCAGGAGCCAGAGCAGCCAAGTTCAAATAAGCAGGAGCCGGGGAACACAGGCCCGATTCAGCTGCGGGGCGAGGACGTGCGGGCGCCGCCGAAGCAGCCGGCGCCGTGCCAGGCTGCCGCCCGCATCCCGCTGCGCCCGGCGCCCCGAGCARAGCGCCTGCCCCTCGCCAGCCCCGCGGCCGCGCACGGAGCCGGGGGGAGAGCGCAAGGAGCGCGGCGAGCGGAGCCGGGCGCCTGTTTGTSGGGCGGGAGCTCCCGGGGGAGCTGCTGGGCTCGTAGGGACGGGCAGCCCCCAGCCTGCAGCGGGGCCAGGGCGCGGGGGCCTCGGGGGCGGCCACCGGCTCCGCCGCGTGGACGGGGACCCTGGGGCGTTGGGGCCTCGCGTGGCCGCTCGCTCCGGCCGTGACGCCACCCTCAGTGGGTGCCCAGGAACGAGGCGCCATGGCTGGCGCTGCCTGCCTGATCCAACGGCTTCGGATGAGCCCCACGTGCTGCTCACTTCCAACACCCCCCTGATCTTGGTACCAGCCCCCGAGACATCAGCTTTTCCCAATCCCAGTGACATCGCTGAGGTCCTGACAGGCTCCCAAGGAGCCCAGCATCACCAGAGCGCCTGCCACCCCTCTGTCACCGCACTGCAGCTGCAGGCCATTAGCCAGGCCCCCAAATGCCCCAAATCCCGCCATGCTGCTGGCCCCAGTGCCAGCCCACGGTCGCACCCCGAGCCACCGTGCCAGCTCCCCCGGCAGATCCGGCTCCCGCCGCGTCCGCGTCGCTTCCGCCTGCTCGTCCAGCCCGGCAGCCAGGCCCTCCCGTTTCCCCCCCGAGCCCCCAGCATCCCTTAACCCTGTCCCCGCCACGCCCGAAGCTCCCAGTGCCACCAGCCCCRCCAGCGCCACGTCCCCAGCGCTCCCGTGCCGCAGCCTCCCCGGGTGTCCCGCTCCGCGCGCTCCCGCCGGTGCCGCTCACCGCGGCGCTGGGCGGCGGGATCCCGACCAGGCAGAAGGCGATGCCATTCATGGGGGCGCGCGGGGCCCGGCCCGGCGGCGCGGCGCGGCTCGGTTCGGTTCGGTTCGGCTCCGCTCGCTTTGGCGCGGCGCGGGCTCGGCCGGCCCCGGCCGCGGCCCCGGCCCCGGTCCCGGCTGCGGCTCCGCCTCCCGCGGGCGGCGGCGGCGGGAGGGGCGCGGCAGGGACCGCCCCGGCGGGCGGCACCGCAGCGGCCCGGCCCGGCACCGGGGCTGGCACGGGCGGCTCCGGAACCGGCACCGCCTCCGGCACCGCCGCGGGCCCCGCGAGCGGCGCCAGCGCTGGCACCAACGGGATGGAGCTGGCCCGAGCAGGGGACACAGCAGGAGCAGTATCGGTACTGGGACCAGTACCAGGGCTGGCACAGGCGGGGGGCACACTGGAACCAGTACCAGGTGCTGACACAAGGCCAATTGGATCAGTACTGGGGCTCACAGAAGTCATAGTGGGACCAAGGGCTSGTTCAGGCAGGAGACTGAACAGGGACAGACCTGGAACCAACAGAGACTGGGACGGAGAGGGGACACCTGGGAGTGGGGTGGACAAGGACCAAAACAGGGACTGGGACAGGCAGAGGCAGAGAATGGGACCGGGACAGGCAGAGACTGGGACCAGAGCAGACAGGGGACACCCAAMGACCAGGGTAGGATTAGTCAGGACAGAGGGACAAGGAAAGAGAGCAGAACAGACAGGGACAGGCACAGAGGGAAGTGACATGGCAGGACAGTGGGACCGGGACAACAGGACAGAGAAAGGCCCAGGACAGSTAACAGCAGGGCTGGAAGAGGATGACTCCGGACAGACAAACGGGCAGGAAATRCCAGGCCAGAGGGCTGGGAAGGGCCGGAGCAGCGGGGCTGGCACAGACGGACATGAAGACGGGAAACAGCCAGGCTGGGGCTGAGGGCAGGACAAAGGCTGACCCGGAGCGAGGGCGAAAGGAAACGGGAGGCACAAGGACAGGAAACAGCCGCAAAGCCGGACGGGGCCGGCGCGGCGGGCAGGGCGTGGAGGCGGCAGAGACCACGTTGTCACGGGGGCCGCCTGGCAGAGCTGCCTCCCGCGACGTCTCCCGCACCCAATGCTCCCCGTCTGGGTCAACACGGATTTCCTTAGAGCGCTCGGGAAAACCCAGCAAGGGCAGGAAAATAATAAATGCCGGAGCCGTCGTCACGCAGCTCGGCCGGCTGGGATGAGCGCCACGGAGCAGCGCCGGGCTCTGGCCCCACCGCTCCAAGAGCGACTCCCGTCTCCGGGGTGTCCCGGGGTTATCCCGGGCACCGCTCCCCTTCGCACGCGTCGCGCGCAGCCACAGCAAAGCAACCACAGGCAAATCACGGCGTCAGCAGCATCCCGGGCGCTGGAAACGCCGCTGGTGCCGCCAGGGCGGAGCACTGGCCGGCAGCGGGAGTGGGAAGGGCGCCGCAGGAACACAGCGGGAATGCTGCGGGAATGCTGCCAGGCGGAGCGAGTGGGAATGGTGCTGGCTGGAGGGAGCAGGCAGCGCGTGGGTCCTTGTGGCCCCACGGGAAGCATCCTGGGAGCTGCTGGTGGAGCCTCGTGTGGGACACGGAGCAGGGACTGCCCTGAGCACGATTCTTTTCCAGGCTGGGAACTTGCGGGAAGCATCCGGCATCATGTTCCCCCCACTGCTGGCACTAGACCCTTCGGATGCTCAAGCTCCGGCCATACAACCCAGCACCGAAAATGCAGCCGGGTAGTGGCCACGAGTCCCAACATCCCAGCTCTGACTCGTATTTGCCAGGTATCCAGCTGGATGCCTCCCGGGGGGACGGTCCTGGGACACACAGCGGAAGAGAAGGGCAATGCCAGGGGCCGGAGCAGGGTTCAGGCAGCTCCCATCCTCAGGATCTAGCCTGGCTGCAGCCGGCGGGAACAGGCGGGCAGGAGCAACAGGATGTCTCCTATGCGGAGAGCTGGGCAGGGAGAAGAGGAGGGAAGGCCGGGAAGGAGCCGGGCGTGCGGCCGCGGCGCTGGCAGGCTGCCCTCTCCGCGCCCGGCCACAGGGATTTGGCAGCCCGTGCGGCTCCTCCGCTCCGGAGCGGCTTTCCAGGAAAGCTGGCAGCCCAGCCCGACTGCCGGCACCAAGAAGCGCCCGGACGCGACCAGCACCCGCAGCGCTCCCGTCCTCTCGCCTTGCGCGCGATCCCAGCGGATGGTCGGAGGATGCCGAGCTGGGAGGAGAAGGAGCAGCGAATGCTCCATCCTCTCCTCTGTTTTGTCTCACTGCCGGCCTTATCCCAGCCCCAAGGCTCCCCTTCGCCACCTCCCCAGGGATACCTGGCTGTCCCCGTCTTACCCCCCCATCCTGGGCCATTGCAAAGACAACATCCCCCAAATCACCACTGCAGCCCCAAAGGTGTCCAACCTGCCCAGGGCACCGTCCCCTTCTGCCACAACCTGCTGCCCATTCCAACGGGCACAAATGGAGGCCGCAAAGCAGTCGGAGCCGCATCCCGGCGCGGGAGCCRCGGGCGCCGCAGACAAAGAGCCGCGCGGGGCCCTTCCCTGACCTCCTTTTGCCGTCCCCGCTGCAGACGCTCCGCGGGGCGGCAGCGCAGCCCCGGAGGCCGCACGGACCCTCCGGACGGCGCCTCTGGGGACGCGCCGCGGTGGCGGCGCCCGGCCCTGGTGCTCAGCAGCGTCCCCAAGGCGCCGGGAGCCGCCAGCACCCGAGAGCTCCTCCACGCCACCGCGCGAAGCCATTTTGAGCCGCCCGCGAGCGCCGAAAGGGTTACGGCCCCAGACCCCTCCTTCGCCGCCAGCTGCTCCGGCCCTGGATAAACAAGAGCAGCCTGGAGCGGCTGGAGCGGGAGAGCAGATGGGGGGAGCACGGGGTGGGCGGCAGCCCCCGTCGCAGCCCCCCGCTCGGCGCAGGCAGCGTGGAGCGGGCAGGGGGGCTCCTGCACGGATGGGCATCCGTCCCCTGCGCTGGGATGGGTGGTGGTCCCTGGTGGCCTCGGGGACGCGGGCACCGCGGATGTGTGCGCGGCGCCCGGCGCAGCGGCAGGGCCAGGCACGAAGGCGGCAGCTGCGTCGGGAGCTCCTCTGCATTGCAGCTGGGTGCGCGTGGAGGGCGATTCTCCCGGCGGGAAGCGGCCCCCCAGGCTGGGAGGGCTGCGGGGGGACCCCGCGCCGGCTCTTGCTGCTGCGGGGGTGGGTGCCAGCGAGCGCCCCAGGGATCTGGTCAGGCTGGTGCATGGGCGCCCATCRCCCGCGCTGTGTGTGCACCCGCACACGGCCCCGCAGCTGCCCTGTCTTGCCATGGGTGTCACCCCTCTCTGCACACGTCCCCAGCGCGCGGTGGCACTCGGGCGTCACTCCGGGGTCCGAGGATGCTGAGCCCCCTCACCCCGGTGCACGAGAGGCAGCGCAGAGCCGGGCGGGAGCAGGGAACATCACCCGCCAGGCCTGGATTGCCGCACTGGGAATGCCCAGGGACAAGCAGCGCATCCCCAGAGACAACCCTCCCCCGGGACAACAGCTGGGAAAGAGCAGGAGCGGGAGAGAAGGAAAGACCAAGAGACGCAGCCCCACGAGAGCCCCCACCCAGCGCCGCTGCTGCCATTGTGGCTGCCCTGCAGTGCTGCCCCCGRCCCCTTTCCGGAGCAGAACCCCCGGCCTCGCGCCTGGCTCCCGGCAAGGTCCTTCCCAGGGAGCTGGCACTGCCAGGGCAGCCAAGGAAACCTGTGGCACAGCAGGGACATCCCCCTTGCTGCTGCCCACTGAGCTCCCTGCACCGAGCCAGGGKCTGGAGACCATGGCCAGGGATGGGGCAGGATGGGCGCTCATGGGTGCCCAAGTCGCCACCCTGCCAGACCCACCAGGACCAGGAGCTCGAGGACCAGCAGAGACCTGGTATGGGGGCCTCTGCAGGCGACGCCAGCGGACAGGACTGGCCATAGCGGACGCGGGGCCAGTAGCCCTGTTGCTCCCATGGAGGTCTGGGTGCAGCGGGCGGGGGACCCTGGGGGTCCTGGTGAGGCAGACAGGGGACATCGTGGGTGCTGGTGCCTCCCCCGGGAGGGGGAGGGATGCAGGTCCCAGGGCAGGAGATGGGGACCCCGGGGGAGGCAGATGAGGATCCAGGGGGTCCCCATGGGGATGTCTCGGACCCTTCCCGGCTCCGCGGGCTCGGGCAGCCCCGCGCATCCCGCCGGGAGTGGCGCCCATCCCCGTCCCGCCCACGCCGGGGCGGCGGCTCCGCTCCAGCCCGGCTCCTACCTGCTCC
>NW_020454328.1:1013386-1036022 GCF_003342845.1 Nothoprocta perdicaria | reverse complement strand
CCTCCCACCTCGGTCCTTATGCCCATCTGCGCCCTTTCATCTCTGTCCTGCCCTCCACACCTCCCCATCCAGCCTTTCTTCGCCTCCTCCATCCTCACAGTCATCCTCAGCCCTATCCACCCATCCATCCATCCCCCCTTACTCCCATCTGTCCATTTCTGCTCCCTCCACCCTTCCAGTCATCCTCATCCTGCTTCTGCCCATCCTTCCGCCCATCCCATCCATCCATCCATCCATCCATCCATCCATCCATCCATCCATCCCTACCTCCCTCCCTCCCTCCCTCCCTCCATCCCTCCACCCACACGCTCCCTCTCTCCATCCCTTCCCAAAGCCTTTCCAGACATCACAACCTTCCCCTGCATCCCTCCTGCCTCTCCACTCCTATCCCTTACCCTCCTATCCCTCTTTCCTCCCTCCATCCCTGCCTCCCTTCGGCCAGCCCCGAGCCCCCAGCCGCCCCCCAGCCCCCCCAGCCCCGCTCCCTCTGCCAGGGGATGATGCCGGGGGGCACCGAGTGACGCTGCCCCCATGGTGGGGAGTGGTGGGCAGCCCCTGGCCCCACCTTGGCAGGCGACACCCGCCGTCACCCGGCCCTGCGGCTGCCCGTCCTGCTGCCAGCGCCGGGTTGTGGCCCTGTCCCCTCGTTGGCATTTCCCAAGGATGCAGCCAAGCCCTCCAGCGTTGGTAAATATTAGCTTGGAGGCAGCGCGGGTGCCAGGCGTGGAGGGCAGCACCCGCGGGTCGGGTGCCAGGGCCCTGCCCGCCCTGCACTCCGCATCCATCCTGCGCATTGGATCCTTGCACCGCTYCACATCCATCCCATGCATTGGATCCCTGCACCGCTCCACATCCATCCCATGCATTGGATCCCTGCACCGTTCCGCATCCATCCTGCACATTGGATCCCTGCGCCATTCCGCATCCATCCTGCGCGTTGGATCCCTGCGCCATTCCGCATCCATCCCATGCATTGGATCCCTGCGCCGCTCCGCATCCATCCTGTGCCTCAGACTGTCGCATGTCTGGGCACCCTCCATAGCCTCAGGTCTATGGGGGACATGTCCCCCACCCCATGGGGACCCCTTGGCAAGGGGGTCCCCACACGCAGCAGCAGCACTGGTTGCCCCCCCATCCTGCCGGGAGCCCCCAGGCGATCGGGATGCAGCCCAGGATGCTCCCGGGGGCACAGGCATGAGGCTGCGTGGGCCGGCGCCGGAGCGAGTGGGAAGAAAGCGGCTTTTGTGCGCGGGCTCCGGAGCCTCGCCAGGAACCGGGAAACGTGCTGTTTTCTGATGCTAATGAGACGGGAAAAATAAGCTCACGCCGCAGCCATGTTGGGGCTGCTCCAGGCGGCGGCGGCGCCGGACAAAGGGGCTTTGTGGCACCGCGAGGTGGCCCCAGGCCGGCCGGTCCTGCGAGCGAGTGGGACCAGTCCCGGCTCCGAGGGGTGCTGCATCCTGGCATCGTGATCCCGGCTGCCTCCTGACCGAGCCGGCTCTGCTGCCCCTTTGGTCGCACGGCACCAGGGCTGGGAACAGTGGATCCTGGAGCCCCAGGGCAGCAGGGCTGGGAACGGGTGGATCCTGGAGCCCCAGGGCAGCAGGGCTGGGAACGGGTGGATCCYGGAGCCCCAGGGCAGCAGGGCTGGGAACGGGTGGATCCCGGAGCCCCAGGGCAGCAGGGCTGGGAACGGGTGGATCCCGGAGCCCCAGGGCAGCAGGGCTGGGAACGGGTGGATCCCGGAGCCCCAGGGCAGCAGGGCTAGGAACGGGTGGATCCCGGAGCCCCAGGGTGTTCAGGCTGGGAACGGGTGGATCCTGGAGCCCCAGGGTGTTCAGGCTGGGAACGCTGGATCCTGGAGCTCTAGGGTGTTCGGGCTGGGAACAGGTGGAACCTGGAGCCCCAGGGCAGCAGGGCTGGGAACGCTGGATCCCGGAGCCCCAAGGCAGGGAATGKTGGATCCTGGAGCCCCAGGGCCTCACGTGTCCCCGCGGTCCCGCTGGCATCAGCGGCCGGGCCGGCCACGCAGTGAAGAATTCGAGAGGGGCCYGGGCGGCCGCGGAGCTGCCGCATGAAGGGGCCCTTTGTCCCCGCGCAGGGGCGGGTGTCCCCAGCCGGGGCCAGCCCGGGGAAGGGGGACACGGGCAGGACGGCGCCCGGAGCAGGGCCCCCGTGCAGCCCAGGGGCGCCGGCTCCCATGGGGACATCTCCACGCCCGGGGCTCCGGCGGGAAGGGGAGGATGGAGCCGCCGGGTCCGTGGCCCCATTCTGTCGCGCGCGCCCCGGATCTGCCGCTTTCGGGGTGATCAAAGCGGCTCCCGGGGGTGGGAAGGGCCGGGCCCCATCCCGCCCGGGACAGGGGGACGTGGGAGCAGGGCCAGGGCCCCCCTCSGCCGCAGCCCCGGGCAACACACACCACACAGAGCCCTTGCCAAAGGTTTTATTTCAAACCCGCTCTCTCCCCTCCCACCCCCCATCAAAAAAACCAAAAACAACCCAAAAAAACCCCAAAGCATCAGTCAAAATGACAATAAAAAGGAGCTACAAACACAAAAGGCGCTTCTTCCTCACTGACAACTTACAAAAAACTGGGAACGTCACACGAGCCTCCCCCCAGAGGCGCGGCGGCGACCGAGGTCCCTGCCCGCGCACCCCAACATGCCTATGGATACAGTATGTACAGGCGACCCCCCAGGTACAGCCGGTCACCCCGCCCCTACCCCCAAAAATAACCAAACACACCCAAAGTGCATTTGTTGTGTTTATATCAAAAAAACACTTCTTTTTCTCTTTGTAAGATTGGCCTGCAAGTCTGTTTTACCATTTAGTAGCTTTCTTTTTTTTATATATAGTTTATGAAAATAAATTATACAGCAACCATTTTAATAAATTAAGCACACACACACAAAAAAAAGGAAAAAAATTAAAAAAAAAAATCAAGCAATGCTGCATTTCTACCCAAGGGTGGTTGGAGAGGCCAGGGCACCCAGTGCCGCCCTCACATGGGGCCCCAGGAGGTCCTGCTTGCTGCTCCCCTGGCGTTTGCCAGAATCCGTGATTTTTGCCCATTTCCACTCCCCTTTTTCAACCGGAAGTGCCTGGGGCCCCCGTGGTGCTTTTGGGCCCAAAGCAGCAGGAGGAAGCGGGGCCAGCCTGGCCCCATGTCCCTGCCGGAGCCTGGGGACAGCTGGGCTCGGGACCTTGGGTCCTGCCCGCTGTTCTGCACGGAAGACTCTGGATTGGGAGGGAGCTGCCAGGAAAGCGGGGAGGAGAAGGGGAGGGCTACAGGTTTCCTCAGGAATGGGATACGGAAACCTCTTTGCCTCGGAAAGCCAAGGTGAGAGGGAGCCCTCTGGGGCCCCAGCGAGCCCTTGAGCCAGGCAGCTTTGGCTCCACAGGGACAGGAGTCACCGAGATGCCAGATTTTGACTGAAGAGCAAGGGGCAACAGCCAGATCCCTGCCTACAACCCCCTCCTCCGCGCAGCCTCCCGACCGGACTCAGCCCTTGGACCCTACTGAGACACTTGTGGGGCTCCAGAGGGTGCCAGCTGCTTTCCAAAGCCCGGCCTTACACGTTCTCACATCCCTGGAAGAGTTTTTCCTTCCCTCTTCCTGCCAGACATCCCTTGCACATTGGGTCATCCTCGGGACGACGCCTCACGCGACGCGCGTGAACCAGTGGGCTGGGATTGCAGGAACTGCAGGAATYGCAATCCCGCAGGACCCAGCAGCACCAGCCCCTGCAGGGAGGAGATGCAGGCCTGGGCACAACAGCTCCCCAAAGCCACCGTGCCCTGGGACACGGTCATCGCGACGACAGGTACCTCCCAGGTCTGCAAGCTCCGCGCCCCTCAGCTGCGAGGGCAAAGTCCCCCGCTCCTCCACCACGCAGCTTTTCCRGGTGTCCTCCTTCCTACAGGGAAGGCTGAAGAGCATCTGCTGCCCTCAATACTCCCATTTGCTGCAGAGCAACAGGAGGGTCTTGTCATACCAAGCACCACCTGCATCCCGCAGCCTCTTATTAAACACCCCATGTGATGTTTTTTCCATCATCTCAGTTTTGCAAAAGCTTGCCGAGATCTCAGTGTCTAMAGTGAAAAATCTTGGTTCCTCCCTAAGAGGGGGGACTTCTCCCATGCTCATGTTTCATGCAAGAGCAGGAGCACCAGCCTTTGGAGAACRCCTCTCAAGGACAGCAAGCGACCCAATTCAGACTCTTCAGGTAGCGCTCCCAAAGCCTGGCTGCTTCGGGAGCACTTCCCAACGCCCATCAGCTTCCCCACCTCCCTCGGCTGCTCCGCAGGGACACGGCCACAGTCACAGCAAGCTGCATGTGCATTTAGGGCAGCAGAGCACACAAAAGCTGCTGCCAACAGCAGTGGGAGAGCAGCAGAGCGTTTCCCTGCAAAGCATCCCACTCTGGGGAGCAGTTTAGTGCGGTTTTACCCATGCTCCAGAAGGCTCCCGGCTCCCTCTGRGCTCCAACAAGGGCAGAGACCGGTTCTACACCAATTCCCAGTGTCTGGCAAGTGCAACTTCCCCCTTGGCTTCCTCATTCAGGTTGTTATTCCTCCCCAAAAGCAGCTTACATTTATCTACCCCARAACAAGGAAGGAAGGGCTGAAAATGCTGTTACTACCACCGCACTGCACTGCCCGTGCAGTGGCCACATCACCCTCACATCCGTATCTCCAGCCGTGCTTTTTCCGGAGAGAAGCTTCAGGAGAGACACTTGCACAGGGCACACGGTGGCTTTGCTGGCGCAGGTTCAGACCCGTAGGGAATTAGTCCACGCTTGGCTCCTGGGCAGACTTTCCTTTCCAGTGTATGAAAAAGCTGAAAGACTCAAAGACTCAAATCCTCAGTGCACAGAACAGCCGAGGTGCAACAGGGCCACGTGCCCTGATTCTGCTGAACGAAGGGTCTTGTGTGCACGAGTACACGGATGCTTTTCCCAACATTGCTCCAATTTGCTGTGCGTTTCTTAGCCCAAGCAATTGCTTTTTTCCAAGCTCTGCTGGTAACTTGGGAGGAGATGCAGGTCTTGAGCAGCGGAGAGGGAATATAGAAGAGGAAAGAGGGGGATGAATTCCCGGTCCCGCTTCACGGATAGGGCACGTGAGCTCAGATTTCACCGGGGGTTGGGATACCCCACGCAGCACATCCTGGGGGCAGGTACCCTTCCTAATGCCCATCGCCCCGAACATGGAACACAGTCATTAGCAGGTAGTGTCTGATATGAGGTATTTCTACAGATTTTTGAAGCTTGGCTATTAGTTTCATCTGGAAGTCAAACCCTTTTTGTTTAAAAAACAAAACCCACACTTGTTTCCAAGCCTCAAACAGAGGCCAGAGGTGATGGTAAGAAAGGGAGGCCAGAATTTGTTAGCACCCTTTGCAGCAACACTTGGCAGAGGCAAACGATCGGGATTTTTTTCAAGGTTGCTTTAAGATCCGCACGACTGTGTCTAATTCAAGCACGTTGCTCATTCTATAGGGCAAGGACAAAGTCTTAACCGCCCCGGAATGACGGCATCCCGCTCGCAGGGCACTGACCTCGGCAGATCAACAGGCTCCTCGGAAGGCCCGGGCCACACACAGCAGCTCATTTTGGGGACCCTGCGCTGCACCCATTTACTTCATCCAAGTGGAGGGCTCAGGAACACGTGTTCACTCACACAGCGTGGGAGGAAGGATCCTCTGAGCAAGGGTTCGCAGCACCGCTTAGCGCAAGCATTGAGCTGTACCATGAAATGCAAACTCTCCACAGCTGCTGCAATGAATGAAACAGCAGACGAGGACGCTAAGAGCCACTACAGCCAAGCCTGGAAACGCAGTAAAGGGGGTTATTTTTCTTTTTTGTTCATTTTTCTTTTCTCATTAGTCCTGATTTGTTGCATTTCTGTGGGCATCCCAGGGAGAGGAGGAGGCTGCAAGCAAGCTATCCCAGAAGTATTCCCAGTCATCTGCTTCTTGCTCTGAGTCACACCAAAGATGCCTCTTAATGCCCAAGTACTCATCAAGCTCCTTCACACCACCCACCGCATTCACAGTTTCAGGAGAAAGGCTAAAAGAGCGTGTCTCAAGGCTCTGCAAGGCTGATATTACTTTAGAGCAAGTACCTGTGGTCCCTGGACTGCAGCAACAACTCGGCCACCTTCCACTTATTACAGAAATCCTGAGTGACCTCAGCGTGCAGCTCTTCAGCAGAATCTTCCAGTGTTTGCTAAGTGGAATGAGGCTTCCTCAGAAGAAGGAAGGCTTCCATCCTTTGCTCCCCGCTGCAGCAGCAGCCCCTCCATTTGGCAGAAGGCTCCGGGACATCAAAACAGCTCACGTGCTCTTCCTTCCTCGCACCTCACTCTTACAGGACTGCCTACAAATGCAATTGCAGGACCGTGCTGCCCAATTTGGCCCCCGTCTCCCAAATCCTAGAAAGCAGGGCAGCTAAACAGCCGCACACTGTCCATATTCCCCAGAGGTGAATAGCTGCACATGAATCTGGCTCAATCTGCCTCGGAAGCAGCTCTCTGGCCGCAGTCCCTTTTGGTGAGAGCCAAAGAACAGTCTTACCATGATGCTTGCAGCAGATGATCTTCCTAGAGAGTCACCTTCTCTCTCTCTCTCTCGCCCCCACCTTGAAGGTTCCAAGGGAGGATAATAAAATTCAGCTGATCATAAGACAATATTTCCCATGCTGAAAATAAACAACAAAAAAAAAAAATGAAGACATCAAAAATAAAACTTTCAAAAAATCGTAAATAGTGCCATGACATTCTTTGTTCTGCAAGGAGTCCGTGAGCTGGGCTCAGCTCTCTCCTGAGACTCTCTCCCTCAGCCGGGAGCTGAGGCTCTTGTTCCTGTTCTGCTGTGCTTCTTAAGAGTCTTAAACCCTCTTCCGTATACAAAAGAGCTTGAGAGCAGAAGTCACACTGCAGAAGCAGCCTTCACTTTCGTGTGCTTTGTTCCCACCACAGCCTGACTTGGGCTACAGGATGGCAACAATCAAAYTCCTAGGGGGAGAGAAGAGAAGAGAGAGATGAAATACCCCACTTGACGCAGCAGAATCTAACCTAAACTGGAGCTGGTTTGGCACAAAACTCCCTCTGAGGAGCAGGGGCTTGTGCAGGTACCAACGAGCACMAGAAAGTGGCCGTGTCCTCTTAGCCAGGATCGTGTCTCCTTTGCATTCAGATGGAACAGACCAGTTTACACCCGATTCCATGGGATACTGCATGGGCCAGCAGCACACGCTTACCATCAGTGACAGCAACAAGACGGGAGAGGCAGCCTTGCTACGTTGAAGCTTCGGTCTCCTGCTTCTGTTTGGAGATCATTTGAGCTTCCTTCAGGGACAGGTACACCTCCTCCTGGGGGTCATAGTAATAGAACTTCCGAATGTAGGAGATGAGAGGCCTGCAGAAGGTACAGACACRCGTGTTACCAGCAAGCAGAGCAGCTTCCAAGCAGGCAGTCCATCCAGCACCATCACCAAACAGAAATCTGTTCTGCTACAGTTGTTGTGATGGACAACACCCCATCCCRGGCTGGCCACCTCTCCCATCTACTGCTGCTCCCCAAACCCACGGGACACCGGGCCTKCTGTCCCAAGGCTGCAGACATGAACTGCTCCTTCCCAGCGGGTTTGTTGCCTTTGCTGCTCATACAGATTCCTCTCTTTGCTGTCTGCTGGTGGGGAATCCAAAAAGCCATTCCCAGTCCGGGCCAGGAGACTCACTTGGGCAGMGGGAGCTCTGGGATGTGGTCTATGCGGACCAGCTGCCTGATCCGGAAGCGGCAAAGGTGCTGAAGGGATTTGACGTTGCTGAACCTGGAGACTGGATACAGCAGCTGGACAGGTGTTGGAGGGAGACCTTGAAAAACAACATGGAAGAACAGTGTTATATCAGAAACAAATCAACCAGCTACAAATTCACACAGAAAAGATGGTTTGTGCTAACCAGAGCTCCTGCAAGACTGCATCTACTTGTCAGGAGGTCTTCCCAGAGGCCCATTGCCTTGAAGTTGCCCAGAAATGGCTGGCCAGATTTCCTTTGAGCAATCTCCCTTTGACTGCAGAAGTTCTCCCAGTTTTCCTGCGACTCTCCCATCCAGCTAATGCCAAACGGTGACTGGGGCTACCAGTGGTAAAGCAGATTCTGGGATGCTGTAGGTTCCTAAAGCCCTCCCTCTCCCAGGATTAGTAGATGAAGCATTGCTTTATCCTGAGAAGCAACAGGCCTCTGAAAGCCATCGGATTTCAAGGATGTGGAAGAAAGTGAAAAGGCAGCCAGCAGGACTGGCACACAGGCTTTGCTCTGCCTAACCCCTYGGGTCCCTCTGGCAGAGGGGATTTAGTCGAGCTCAAGCTGTGCAAGAGTTGCTCATTGGTGGGGTCACGAGGCCGGGCTCCAAGGCGGAGGCAGGAGGACTCCCCATGCARCCAGCGACCTCGCACAGCTCCAAGGAGGCTGCGTTCAGCTCTTCCTCCTGCCCCAATCTCCTCCTCCTGCCCCAAAGTTAAGAGCAGCAATCAAGCCCACAGAACCAAGGGGGCAGCAGGAGTGCTAGAAAGGATCTTTGGGAGCTGGGCTCCTTCACAGCACAAGGTTTCATCTGTCTTTGCAGAAGGATTCAAAGCTAGTTAGACTCTAACCCCCTCCTGCTGGCTCGTCTCTGAGGGCAATGGAGCGAAAGGAGAAAAGGGAAAGCTCTTCACACTAAGATGGGCTCAAAACTGCTCCAGGCAGCTCAGGAAGCTGAGCCAGCTTTTGAGCAAGCGAAGAACAGGAATCAATTGAAGGCCGAACTCCCCCCGCTACCCTTATTCTCCTCCCRAAAAGGAATTAGCCTCTGGAGCTGAGCCAGCAAGCGCGGCAGGAGCTCTGCCCGCTGCAGCAGCCACGTGCCCTGGTGCCAGGGTCGGCTGCACGCGGCCAACAGCCCCGCTCCTCAGAGGGGCAATTAACACCGCGATGTTAATTGCTGTTAACTGCCCCACTGCAACGGGCTGAGAGCACCAAGGAGCGCACCGGGGGGACCCACATCCTCCACATGCTCCCACTAAGGACCAGGCATCGAGAGGATGCTGCTGCTTCAAGGATTGAGGCTGGGCAGCTGGACAGAGCACCCAGGTCTGGTGCTGCATCCCAATGGAGAGAGGCAGGATCCTGGAGAGGATCCTGCCAGGAGAGGGAGGGGATGGAGGGGATGGGAGCTGGGCTGCACGGCTCCTCAGCAGCTGTTCAACATTCCTGCTGGGGGATTCTCTTTGGAATTTCTGGATCAAGTTCTGTTCACTTAAGATACTTGCCTGTAATTCRAGGAAGCCTGAGAAGCCCTGCTCCTGACGGGAAGAGCTCTCGGGATCAGGAAGGTAAAGAATCTTTAATGTTGAAGTCGCGAGGGTTTTTATGGGGCCAGGTACATTGCAAAACTAGCTCCACRGCTCCCTTCTCTCGCCAAAGCGTGACCATGTTCGGAATGAGCAGTGCAGCTATGAGCAAAGTCTGCGGCAGGGGGCAACACTGAACAAACCTGAGCTCAAATTCCAGCTCTGCAGGCGCCGGGAGCAAGTCGGAGCAGGCCTGGAGCCTCAGCTCGGCAAGAGGGAGGATCAGTTTCCACAGGCCAGAACGCCTTTGGGAGCTGTTTGTCTCCGTGCAGGCACATTACAGAGCCACTAAGACACTGCTATTACCACCGGGGCTGCACATGTAATGGCAGTAAGGACAGGCAGTAAATTTATAATAATTTCACTTGCAGACTTACTGCAGCAAGCCTCACTCTTTGCAGTGCTGCCCCTCTCTCTTTAAGGCTCTTTCCCATGACCTGTTTTACCACAACAGCATTCCAGTTTCTCCTCGAGCATTTCCCCTCTCCCTCTTTGCAATGTGTATTCCCTGCTCTTTTCCCTTCCCTCTTGCATATAGGGCTTTTCAGCTTCAGATGCCTAACGGATGACGCAAAATCAGCACAGTTTAGATACAGAAGACATCGTCCAGTCGCCAGACCAGCTTAAGCTGGAGGGAGACGCGAGAGCATTTAAGGAGCTGGACCAATGGATGGAGAAACAAGCGCCCTGCAATTTCAAGAGCACGCAATCAAACATGCTTCAACAGAGCCTCACTTCCACTCCCTCCTGGCTTGCGAGCACCTGCCTGTTGATGTTCTCTGGCACCACAGTCCCCTCCAGGGACTCTGATTCCACAGTACCTACTGCTCCAGGCTCACACTTAGCTCCGTGCTTGGAAACGCTCCCAAACAGATACTCTGTTGAATATCTCTCCCCTCAACAGCCCCAGGTGGGTTTCARCAAAGGGATAACTGGGAAACTGCAAAGCACAGAGTGGTTTGTAACAAAAGCAGTACCGGGGCTGAGGAAGAAGGGAAAGCTGAGTTTTAGCAACCAGATGATTGCTCATTGAGGAGGCAGCTTCCCAGCCTGCAGTTTGGAGCTCCATTAGTTGCGGTGTTAGATGGTATCATGTTTCTACACTTGTGAAAAGAAAGGTTCAGAAACAATCCTCACCAACACAAGCATTTGCTGCAGCAAGCAAGAGAYCTGCTCCTGGGGATCACATTAGGAAGTCGGTGAGCAAGGTGCTAAGCATGACCCTGGCTCCAGGGCCACAGACCAACGCCACGCTGAACAGGTCTTTAGGACRCATCAGCAGCTAATGCACACAGCAACAAATATCACAGACACAGAGCTCAAGACTCACCTGGAACCCTGGATCGGAGGAAGTAAAGAAACTTCCCATTTTTTGAGTGCATGATCGCTCTCTTTATGAACTCCACCACAGACTGGCAGCGGTCTTCAAATTTGGGATGGCACCACAGACTGAAGGTCCCTTCCAACAGAACAGAAAAGACTTCATGTTACAGGAAATGCTGAAATGGGTTTCCATAGTTTATGGCATAATATTAATATACCTGCTTCTCTGCAGTAATCTATCAACACCCCTCTTCACTTCTCTAATACAAAAACTTCAAGCCCACGTCAACAGCTACTTAATAACCAGGGGTTCAAATGCTCAAGCTCTCTTCTTGCAACCCTACTGCTGTAGGGATTCACTTTCATTTCAGAGCAGAAGCAGTCCCATATTCTTGCAGACTTTTTCCAAGTGTCTTACTTAAAATTATTCTGAAGCTAGAGCCAGGGATGGAGAAACACCAACACAATCCTCCCCTACATGCATTAAGCTTAAGCAGCAAGCAATGGAACTGGGGAAAGGCAACTGGGGAAAACAGGCTCTCCAACCTGTTTCGAGGTCTCTAAAGGGGATGGTTCAAGCCTCCTGTCAGATTGCTCAGGACCTGTGCTGGACACAGACTCCCCCGTCTCTGCACTTGCAAAACGCTCCCTGTGCATTTTGCCTCCCCTTCTGTCTGCACAAGAGCCTGAGTCAAGAACGATCCTCACRATGTGGGATCTACTGGATCCAGCAGCACGGACAGGAGCCAACACAGAGCACAACTTCACCAGGAGAAGCGAAACAGAAGCCAGGGGCTGGGTTTCAGACGGAGCCTCTCGGGCAGCCCCACGGGAGCTTGGAGCCTGCTGGAGGGCAGATTCCAGCTGCACAGCTCACCCGCCTAAGCGCCCCGGCTCCAAGCCAGGAAGGCAGCAGAGCGACCTTGAAAACCCCATGCAAAGCCTCACGCTAAGGAGAAGCTGCAACCAAATTACAAGAGCAACCAAAGTACAAGAGAGCCCTGGGACYTTGGGGCTGAGGAGCTCCCCCAGCAGCATCACAGCACCAGTGTGTTACAGGAAAAACTACGAAACAATTTTGTGAAGCATCCAGAGCTTGTGGCTTTGTAGTACGGCCAGCAGCCAGCTCTAGAAGGGCCACACACAGCTCATTAAGTTTTATCTGCACTTGTTATCCCGCAGTCAGATCCAGAAGGCTGTACTGGGAAAGGTGCCTCTCGCTCCCATCACGGACCAGTTTGTGAACAGTGATCCATTTAACACTTGCTAGGCATTTGGGATCAGGAAGCAAGGGCAAACAAGGAACTCTCCCTGGGGACCAGTGACCCCAGATCTGATTACATCTCCCGGTCACTTCTAAGGGCTCAATGGACAGTCACTACAGGGTGGTAATGTTACCAACCCAAGCAACTGGCTCCTCTCTCCAACCTGCCTGCTCAGCTTTCCTAAAAAAACAGTCGTCCTAGTTTCTGCCTCCCATCTACCTGAAACCTGAAGGTCAAGCACTTATCTATTCACCATTGCCTAGCCCCACCATTTGTCACCTTCACTGGTTTATCAAAGTGCTCAGCTCGGCAGTTTTCCACTCGGCTGCAGCACATTCAGCAGGAGGCTGAGGTGGGAGCATGGAGCTGCCAGCACGGACTAAAGCACCGGATCCAAGAAGGAAATCCCTGGTTCACTGCCATGACCTGGAATGTTGCTCTGGAGAAGTTGGCAGCACCAGCCTTCAGCCTGGGCAGGCCACTAGGGCAGAGGAGCTCCTGCAGTGGAAACATCCTACATCTAAAATAAGAAAGCTAAGCAGCAGCAGAGGAAGCTTATGGAAGAATATCCACTGTACAAACGGCTTCTGTAAGGACAGATGGATGAAAAGTTCCCTCCCCTCTTACGCCACGGTGAAGGGCAGAGGGAGGGCTCTGAAGAAAGGTGCCCCAACATTAATTTTACCAGAGGGCTTCTAAAAGCATTGCCAGATTTATTAGCCCCACACCAGTACCCCTARGGCGAGGGCAAAAAGGTGAAAAGGGATGAGCTTTGCTGAGAGAGGTTGTGAACACCAGTTTCTCCAGGAGACTCGCTGGGAAGCCTTGGAACCCATTAATTGCAAGCCCATTTAATGAGGGTTACACAGGCACCTATTACTAAAGCCTGCCCACTGGTTACAAGGCAGATGCAAGAGTYCTGATACCACCTTCTCCTGCTGCACGGGGCCTCTTGGGCATTTTCCCTGGCCTCAGGACAGCTGTGTGCACAAGAGTTCAGTAGAAAAGACGACATTTGAAGATGAGCAGAAAGAAAAGCGTGTGGGTGAGGTGAGAAGTGTCCCACGTGAAAGACTGAGCCCAGCAGGAAGAAAGCGGGCAAACAACATGCAAGAGTTCTCAGAACAAAAAAAACCACAACAGTGGAACCCAGACCTCAGCCTGGGACCACAGAACAGCTGGTGCCGCTGCTGAGCATCTCCTGGACAGTGTTCAGGGGATAAACAAAGGGAGCTGACAAGACATCACGTCAAGAAATCTGTCATTTCGCATGGAAATGAGCTTCACTTTGGGAATCATTGACAGCTACAAGTGACGGACTTCACTGCACGTCACCTCGCAAGCACATGGGATCTCAAAAGCCTCGTAATTACTTCAAGGCCAGTTTTCCAAAGCAAGGCACCAAGAGAGGCACACAGAACTCTTGTACTGGCCAGTTTTTCAGAGGTATAGAGCTTATAAACAGATTCATGCTGCCCGAGGCATTAACACCTGAAGTCAAGTACATATTCTAAAGCCTCTTGCATAACTAGATACACAGAAATACATATATTRCTGCTGCTTCCCCTTTTCCAGCATGTCTGGGCTCACTGTTTCAGGCCCCACATTTCAGAGCGGAGCACGGGCAGGCTCCTGGTGGGCAGCAGCATCCCAGGAAGCCCTCGCAGTTCTTACCTCTATAATGCTCCATGCGCGTGTGGTGGGTGATGCCCTGCGATCGGAAGCTCAGGCTCAGGATGTACCGGGGGTCGGAACTGTCTCGGACCAGAAAGGAGCCGTCTGGCTTCCCCTTGAGCTTCATCTCTGCATCCTCCCAGTTCATAGGTCCCCAGTACCAGCCACACTGCCAAAAGAAAGAGGTGGTCAGAATGCCACAGGACTAYGAGCAAAAACGATTTTAACAGCAAAGATGCAAAGCAATTTGCTCAATAATCCACTCTAAGTGTCCAAGAGTGGTTGAATCGACCCAGGAGCATCAATGTTCAGGACTCCTCCACCAAAACCCTACCACACTCCCGAAATCCCCGACACYGACATTCCTTCCCACACACACCAAAATGCTTTCCTGAGCTCAGCAGCAATGACCTCCCTGGCAGAAAGCTAGAGGCTTTCTTTTGTCCTATCCTAATCTTACACTTCCAAGCCTATTAAAAAGCTCACCAGTCCCCAAAAGTTGACGCGGGGCCTAGTCCTGCAGCCTAACAGGGTACCTCTTCCCTCAGGGTCCCGCTCCGCTGCCCCAGCACCGTGTCACCGTTACCTTCTCCAGCTCTCGCAGGCTGGCCGCGAAGCTGCTGGCGTCGGGGCGGTAGAGGGGACACTGCAGGTGCGGGGCGGGCTGGCTGGGCGCCGCCTCCACCGGCCGCAGAGGGACGATGCGCGGGAAGGCGTCTGCAGAGGAAGAGACAGGAGCGCCACGGTCACCAACACCACGCCGATGCTGGGCTTGCAGCTCTAGGTCAGGACAGAAGGAGCAGAAATGCAACGCAAAGAAAAGCACGGGCTGACTGATGGGGATGGTGTCCTTGCAAGGGACACTGGGCATCGCTGTCTGGCTCTTCCAAAGTGACTAATTCAGGGCCTTCATCTGCTATTTCTTTGTATCAGAGGGAGGGAAGTGCCAGGCAGCATTGGCTGAAGGGAATTAAAATACATGCCAATATCTTAGGAGCCTAAAATAGGGGGTAATTAAAACCGCTTGGGTCCTGAAGGATAGGAAACCACCTCATGTTCCATTTATTTGGACTATGCAATATACTGGCTGTCAAAGCTGGGGGTTTGATCCTTCCAGATCCCTGAAGGGACAAACTGGAGCTTTGCTGCTACAGCTAAGCTGACCTGGGGCATGGGGTGGAGGAGGCGGAGGCAGAGGGAAAGACTGCAGGGAGGAGCCCATCGGACCCACTAGGACAGATGTAGGCAGCGTCCCACTGATATCATCTAGAAGAGAACAGAGGCAAGAGACATTCAGCAAACAGGAAAGCGAGCAAGCCCTGCGCTGCCGAGCACCCCGCAACACGGCACAGGCCACCTGGCCCTTGGCGCCGCTCGGCAAAGTGGAAGCTGGTGCTTTGCACCGCCAGCTCACGACCTTCCACGGGCTCCTGCGGGAGCGGGCAGCCGTTGCCACCGCAAGGGCTCGTTTCCAGGCCCCTCAGAGGCTCCCCCACACACACATTCACTCCCCAAATGCAGGATTCCCAGCGCAGCAGCCTGCGGCACAGCACASGGAGCGCTGGCCCGTCGCCGCCCTGGCACGCGCAGTCTACGGTGCCGTTTATTCAGGTTGATTTTATTCTTCCCAAACTCCTCCCGGGCAGAAAGGAGCCTCTTCCAGAGAGGGATGTAGAACAGCTAAGCCAGGCTCCTGGTATCCTCTCAAGGAGCAAACTACGGAGCACGGAAAGGAATCGTCCTTGCTCGGCTAAGCTAGACAGCAAGTTTCCAAAGGCAGGCTCAGCACAGGACACACTAGGAATGCAGCCTGTTAAACCCCTCATTGTACCGCTCTGTCACGAGCTTCCCCTCCTGGCTGACCYAAGAGAAATGCTGAAGGCTCCAACGAACAGCAAGGCACCCTCGGAAGGGAAAGCAGCCGTGTTGCTGGCTCGGAGGAGCAAGCAGCCAGGGCGCCTCCGGCCGCACGCGGCGCAGGCTCCGGCGCAGGGCACGCTACCTAGCAGGCTGAGGCTCCTCCGTGGCGGCGGCGGCGGCGTTGGAGGCTGCGGGGAGGTCAGGCCTCGCTGYGAGATGTCCACGTCCACCAGTGACACCGTCTCACCTGAGGGTGGTGGGGCAAGAGGGTTAGAGGGGACCCTACAGCAAGGGGCACGCAGGGCGAGCACACAGAGGGAAAAGGGCTGCGACTTGGAGAAATTCAGTTTCCAGCTTCCACCCAGAGGAAACATCTCTGGGGGATCTCACCAGCTGTTTTCAAATTGGGTTTCTCTGTTGTACCAATTCTGAGACATCCATCAGCTCTGCTACTGTAAGCCAAAGGCGAGGCCCTAACCAAGTGCCAGGCACACGGAAAAGATAAATATTGATAGCTGCTACTGAACCCAGACTGAATCTGTTATCATGGGACTGGGGTGAGGAAAGGGCTGCAAAACATTTCACCATCCAGTCAATGCGACACGCAGAGCTTCCTGGAAAGAAGCAGCAGGTACCACTTAATACCAAAATCTTTGAATYCGTGCTCCTACTAATTCCAAAAGGCATTTGCCTACAAGTACCGTAATCCAAAAGGAATACCCAAAAGCCTATGAAGGCAACATCTGTAAAGATTAATGATGGAGCTGGACAGGCTTTTTATCAAAAAGCTGGAACATGCCTGTGTGGACAGGTTCTGCACATGGGACACTGCTTGGGGGGAAAATAATGGCAGAGAAAGATGGGAATCTTAAAGATAAACCAAAAAGAAAAAGAAAAAGGAGAGAGAGAGAAAGTCACCAAATCTAGGCTAAAGCATCAGCTCTTGTGCTCTAGATATGGCAATACAGTTTCACCAGAGCTCTCGATAAGCACCYGACTTACCAGGCACTACTTAGGACAACACTGACTCAACTTCCCTCTGTTTATAAAAAGCCTATCTACTAATAAGCAAAGTTAAGAGATGTATTTAGGGCTGTTTGTCAGCTAAGGTAACCTATCCCCGGGGGGATTTATGGGTGTGAACACTGAGTCACTCTGAAAGTGAGTGAAGAGAGTCAGAGTGACCAAGAGAGCCTCACAGGCTGGTCCGGTCATTCCAAGGCCATCCCCCTTCAGTGGTCCCTGTCTGGGGAAGTCCAGCTATGCAGAAAAGCAGGGAAAAGGMAAAAAAAAAATCCCCAAAGCCTCTCCTACACGAAGCAGGGGAGCCAACAACCAAGCAGAGCAAATACAATTTGGACATGCRCTTTAGGAAAGCTGCCATGGTCTTCTGCAAGCAAAAGGCTCCTGGGAGGGCATTGCTATTGCCTTACAGAAACCAGCAGAAGTCATTTGAGAAATAGTCAATAAGATAAACTAACATCTAGTGAAATCCATGTCCCAAATTAAAAGCAGGGAGTCATTAATTTCAGGTTCTGCTCTGTAGTCTTCTCTGAAGATGTGCTTTGTACCCCAGTGCCACCGACACGAGGACGAGAGATTCTACACTCCCAGCCACCGCTCCCCTCCCCTAGCAACAGCTGACAAAATCTGGCAGCAGCTTTTGCTCTARTCAGCCTTGATTTGCTGAATAAACACACATGATGCTCACGAGAAGCCAGTCACATCACACACGGACCAAGTTCTCCGCACACTGCCCCACTACTGAGACACCAGCTGAAGGGACAACCAAGACCAGCACGGAGGGGAGAGTGGGAAGCACTACAGCTGGATTATCCCCAAATTACTGCATTTCTGAAGGACCCGAGTGAATTGCACAGCTGAAAAACAGTAGGACTCGATCACAATTGTTTAGTTATTGGCAAATCAGATGAAGGCTTTGCCTCAGTTTGAAAAAAATAAATGCTTTTTTTTCAGTTTGTGCAACTGAAAATACGCATAAAACATCTAAGGTCCTAAGTAAATATTTCAGAGAGGAATTTCCCGAGCAAGTCCCAAGCCTATGGCGAGGGCTGCCTGGACTGCACATGTATGTGGTGCAGAGCACAGCACGTGATGCACAAGTGCAACCCTCCTGCGCTTGCAGCTGCGAGTAGAGCAGGACTTCCCCGGGCAGCACTGACGAAGCAGGCGACTTCCCTGCAGCAGAAAGGGGAAGAAAAGCCACAGAAAGCGGGGCAGCTTGCAAAGGAGGAGCAGCAGCTGGACAAGGAGGTGCTCTTCCCCAAGCGAGGCTGGAATTCCCGCATTTACCCTGCGGCAGAAGGGCCGATGGAGGCACCTGGCATGCAGGGCTCTGTCTCACCTCCTTTCGAGGCTGGCACGTGCTCTGCATTGGTGCTACAGAGGATTTTCCAGCCCGCTTTGATACAAGGGGACCTGGTGAAAGACGGATCTTCACCTCCAGRATCGCACCTCAAACGAGCAATTCAACAGGAGAAATTGCAAAGCATCGATACCAAAATCGGGCACTTCAGTATTTGGTTGGTTTGTTTATTTTCGGCCAGGTAGAGCAAAAAAGGCATCTGCAGAGTTCCTAGCTTGCACATGGAAGCAGCAGGCACGTCACCTCTTTCTCGTTAAGCRTATAATGCCCTTTCCATAGCAAAATGAAATGCCATCCTGTACATCTTTCCCATTCTTACCTGTGAAGAGGGGGCTGAAAACAACCGGGGAAAAGGCACTTTGCGTTCTTGTCAGTCTGTGTTTCCTACAGGAAATAAAGAAACATCGTGAAGGGAGATGGGGAGACCCACGGATCCCAAAAGAGAACATCATTTGATTTTCTTAAATGAGGAGAGTCTTCACCATTTAGAGAAGTCAGAGATGGCCAAATTCAGCACGTGTATGCAGTTCCTAGAGCTTTGGCTTAAAGAGAACAATCAAGCAGTAAAGCTTGGTCTCAATCCTGCTACTAAGCAAATCTCTAACTAGCTAATTAATAAAGTCTTTGGAAAGAAAAAGCCCAAGCAAGTGCAGTAACTGGAGCCAAGGAGCTGTTTCACAACAGACCTCACACTATTTCTCTAGACCAGACATTGCCAAACGCCTTGGACAAGCAGGTTGGATCCCTGCTCAATTACAGACWGTGCCTCGAGCAAGCGCACGAGATGTCCTCGTGCCCGGGCTTTGTAGAGCGATATCATCATCCCAAAATGCTCCAAAATGGGAGTGAAGGGCAGGAAAGCAAAATCTGGAGTCACTGAATGGAGTCATTCAATCGGGGCTGCCCCTTTTGCCCACTATKTAAATAATCTAGAAGCCCTATTTACAGGCTGCCCAACCGCAGGGGGATTTTTATAGAGCAGATGCTGATCGTGAAGGGCTTCGAGCAAAACCGACCCCCTTGGCCTYGCGAGCTCCAACCTCACGCAAAGGTTCATCGCTGAAGCGGCAGCAGATGCACCCTGTAAACGGCCTCCCAAGCAAAACTCCATAAAACTGCCCGGGAAAAGGGGCTCTCACCTTCCAAGGGCATTGCACGGGATAAATGCAATCTCGCCAACCTACAGGGAGGAGAAATCCGAGCTCCGGTCTCACATGGCCACGCGACAAAGCCCCGTTTGAGCACACGGCACATGGGTGTGCCTTAATTTTCCCATGGGGAACAGCAAAGGCTTCTCTGCTTTCTAGCTAAGCAACTCCAGCAACTTCRCTGGGTCATAGAGCTGCGAAAAATAACATTTAATACCATAAGTTTGCTCMCAAGCAAAATAGAGAAAGCCTCATCACTCAGATACATAAATACCCACTAAATGTTCAGAAGTGTTTTGGTTTTAAGCTTGTTTGAGGGTTTTGCTCCCAGATGAGCAGCATCGTGCACCAGCTGCACGTGCACACACAAAATTGCATTTCTGGACTAATATCAACTAGTCTTATAATCTAGTAGCAGGTTTTGTTCCTAGACACTAAACCACACAGCAAAGAGAATTGCTGTTATCAAAACCGCAATAGCGTGCCAGTGTTTTATGGCCATTGACAGACTCCTATGATTTCTCATTCCAGCAAGCTCACATCTGCAGCAGGCTGAGAGCGAGAAATAATTCACGTGAATTGAATCCTCCACTTCACAACTCGGGCTCTGCCAAACTCCGCTTCCTCTTCCTGCCTTCAAGTCCTGCCGCCACCTCCGAACGCTGCTGAACACCGCGGATAAGTAATTAAGTGCCAGGCACAACCTCCACACGTGGATTTTGCTCACGGTTCATACAGCACAGAGGACTAGCAGGAACCCCCTGGGGCTCTATCAGTGAAGGATTTGGGGGGCAGATACCCCGAAATTCTGCAACCTCCAAGGCAGCCACCTCGGGGACCTGTTGGCTTCACTCATTCTGCAGCAATGCTTTAAAAGCCATGGCGAGTCTCAGCCAGCCATGCAGACTGGCTATATGGTACTTTACACACAGGATAACAGGGGTCTTTGTTAAAAAGCAGAAGACGCAGTCATCAATATTGGCAGAGCAATGCATTTACAAGACCTGGGCACCAATCTGGTGACTGGCAGGCGGCAGCAGCCCAGCTGCATCTGTGCAAATGCCTGACACTGCTCTGCCCGCTTCCTCTCTCCCTCCGATCACCCCAACAGTCCAAAGTGCTTCCAAAAAGGCAGTTTCACGGATGCAATATTTAAATACCAACACTCAAGTCCAGCGAGGGAAGCCCCAYGTTTTAGTTTCAGTCAAAGTCTCTTGCAGCTCAGCAGAACCCAACTATTGATTTTTAGCTAATTGTGCAGTTTTCCTTTTAACTTTTGCTACTTGCAGCATACAAAGCTGCACGGTGCTGCCTCCAGAAGGGACATAGYTCTGGGCACCAAACAGAGGTAATTCTGCTTCTTGGTAACACTTAAAAAACATCCTATCTGCCCTCTGGAAGAGGCAAATTGCCCGTCTCCAACAAGAGGCTTGGGTGGACATCCTGCAGCCCAAACCTCCAGCTCCTCCTGGTCTCCAGCACRAGGGACCTCAGGAAACGGGAAGGGGCAAAGAGGCCCCAGACCCTCCCCAGCTGCTGCACAAGGCACCTTGAAGGAACCTTTGCTCAAACACTGCCCAATTAGCGCAGCAAAACCCGGCAGCCCCGAGGGGCGAGACGCCAGCGCTTGCGCCGGCRGCGACCATCACGCTCCGCAGCAAGGAGAAGCAGCCGGGCAGCAAGACGGTTCACTTCTGCTCCAAATCTGTTAAGACATAATTGCCAATTCGACGTCACCTAATTTCAACACCGCGCTCCCCAAGGCTCCTCGCTGTTGTCAACAAGAACAAGGGATGAACAAGCCGCGGGAGCATGAGCAAAATATTATGTCATGACGGGCAGCTTGACTCGCTGCCATCCGAGGCTCAGCCTGGCACTGGGGACAGGCGAAGCTCCTAAGTCACAGGGGAAAACAGCCCCAACGTGCTGCCCACAAACCTGCCACTGTCCCTCGTCGTTCCCTGCTTTGAAAGGGGTCATTCCAGCTGCTTGGTTTCTATCTCCTGGCATCTCCAGGAAAAAATAAACAGGGAGATGCCATCCAAAAATCCCTGCATTGGCAAGCAGCCGTACTGGGAGAATGCTGGGCTCAGATGTGCAAAGTCTGGTTAATTTAATGCTGGCTAGAAASAGTCACTTAGACCTCCATCCCTCACCCTTCCTCCATGAGGAACCCTATTTGGTCTGCTGGAAATACTAGAGCAGTAGCAAAAGTTTCTGTAAGTCCAGCTTGAAATCAGCCCCGAGGAGGGCGCCCGGGTAGCCGGTAACGCAGCACCGGGGCAGCACTTCACCCTCCGCTACGGCACCAAGCGGCTCAAGGCATTTGCCCAAACACACGGCTTTTGTCCCCAGCACGGGGCTGGCGCGGGGAGAGCAGCCAAGGGCTCCCGGGGCCTGCGGGTGACGGGCAGGGGACAAGGGGGCCTGCACGGTGCCACCAGCAYGAGGAGGATTAAGAGGAACTTGCTCAAAACGCAGTTTGCACAACCGAGCCAAACTCCGCGCTTCTCTAAGCGCCTCAGGAAATCGGGGCCAGTTCAGTCAGTTTCAAAACTGCAGGATTTTTAAAGAGGGACTGTGGAAAGCGCTGGCAGCGCCRGGCAGAGCAACACGATTTCGGCAGCGCTTCAAAGCTGCTGATGGAGACAACTCGCTGGCTGGCTCTGCCCCGGGACCAAGTGCCAAAACACTCACCCGGCCACAGCTGCCAGCRAGGGGCGGCTCTGAAATCCCTGCCGCTTCCCAGCTCCGGCACCAGCCGCAGCCAAGGGCGAGGGAGCGGACAAGTGGGCACCCAGGCACCGCAGCCAGAGCCCTGCATCCCACCCATCCCCATGCCATCCCACCCATCCCCATGRCCAAGCCTGGGATGGATCCCTCCAGGATCCAGCAGGGCCTGTTTCTGCCAAGGCCCACTGCAAAGGACAGCGGGAGAGAACGCCGGCATTCCCAGCTGCACCTCAGCGTTTCAAAGGGCATCCCCCGGGATCTGCTGCTTCCTGGCCCAGGCGGCACCTGCAGCGTCCCCAGGGCCCCGAGCAGACCTGGAGCTAAGAACCGCTCCCGCGGCGGAGGCTGCAGAGGCGGCCGCTCCCCCGGCTCGGGGATGGGAACCGCGGAGCCTTCGCCTCCCAGGGCTGCTCCCGGACATCCGTGCGGCCCTCTTCCTGGTGCCCTTCCCAAAGGGATGCATTTCTCGCCTGGCTGGCTCCTGCRGGCTCAGGCTCTGCTTGTGGACCGGGAGCGTTCGACGGCTGCTCCRAGAGGCCCCGGCATCGCTTGGGAGCGGAACAAGCGCCGGCCTCCGTCCGCGGCCTCCTCTCCCCCGTGTGCCCTGCACAAGGGTCCAGCAGCCCCCGTCTCCTTCCTCCCTCTGCGGCCTTCAGGGACCCCCCGGGCCCCGCACGGGCTCCAGCCGCGGTCCCGGGGGCCCCGCCGGGCAGGACGCCGCTCGCCCGCACGGACACYGTCCCGGAGGCAGCCGACCAGCCGCGCGTCCCCCGCAAAGCGCCGCGACCGCCGCGCCGCGGAGACCCCCGCCGCAGCCCCGACCTACCTGCCGGTGTCGGCGCCGCGCGC
>NW_020454328.1:1006936-1011026 GCF_003342845.1 Nothoprocta perdicaria | reverse complement strand
GACGGTGCGCACGGCGCTGCGCGCCCCGGCCGAGAGCCTGGCGCACGCCGCCAACTTCCTCGACATGCTCCTGCAGGCCAACGACATCCGCGAGGCCAGCCTGGCCGAGGACGCCGAGTGGTACCACGCGCTCGTGCGCAGCCTCGTGGCCGGGGACCCCCGYGTGTACCGCGCCGTGCTGGCCTTCGACGCCCACCCGCTGGCCGCCAAGCCCCGGCTCGTGCTGCAAGCCACGCAGGAGGGCGCCGAGATCCTGCTGCAGGACCTGTCGGCCGCCGCCGGGCACGGCAACCTCAGCGCTGGCATCGGTAGCGAGCGCTGGCTCGAGGCACCGGAGCCGCCACAGGGTTTTGCCCTCCGCAAGCGGCTCCTCCGCAACGACCTGCGCAGCCTGGAGACCCCCAAGTGGAGCCGGGGCGACGGCTACGTGGGCGACGTGGGCCATGTGCGCTGGTCGCCCCCGTTCCTCGAGTGCCGCGACGGCAAGTTCCTGCCCGCCTGGATGGTCACRCTCTCCTCCTCCTTCTACGGCCTCAAGCCGGACCTCAGCCCTGAGTTCAAGTAAGGGGCGCTTGGGTTTTGCTTTGGGCACATTCCGGATCCAGATCGATCCATAGGGCGCCCCAGGAGCCAGGCTGGGGTCCCTGGGTGCTGCTGCATCCCCAGCACAGCTTGGAGCGGGCTGGATTTTGCCCCCAAATTGCAGCCTGCCGGGGGGCGCTGGCTCCGCGTGCGGGCGCCGGGGCTGAGCGGGACCCTCGGCAGGGGCATCGTGCGGCTGGATGTGAAGCTGCAGGACGTGCCGCTCGACCCGTGCGCCGCTGGCCCGGGCTGGCTGGGCGCCGCGCACCGCTGCGACCTCAACAGCACCCAGGTACCGCGGGCGCTGCGCTCGTCCTCATCCTCACCCGCTCCGCGGCCGGTCCCGCTGCTCCCGCAGCTGCTGGGGCCCCGCAAATCCACCCTGAAAATCCACCCACTCCGGGCTGCGGGAGACACTGCCCTCTGGATAAGGGGGCTATACGGCTCCGACCTCCCGCTTTGTGCCGGGAAAAGCCCCATCCCTGGCCAGGGAGCGAGCCCAGAGTTTTTCCTTCCTGCAACTTTTCCTCCCCACCTTGCAGTTAATTCCCACCAGCAGGACGTGGATGCACGTGCCAAAATGCACAGGCATCCTTCTGAACAGCAGGATTCCCAGATGAGTCCTTCGGAGTGGAGACCCTCTGATGCTCCTGTGGCWTTCCCAGACATCCCAAGCCATTCCATGGCATTCCCAGCCATCCGAGAACATTTCCAGCCATGCCAGCTGCCTGACAGCCCCAAAGTGGCCCTGACTCTCCCTTTCTGCCCTTTCCCATGCGGATTCGGCGCCAGCCGCGGGTTCTCCGGCGGGGATTAGTGCGGCAGCCGTGCACCGGCCGCTGCCATCGCGGCGGGGGCCGCGGGCAGGATTAGAGCACTCTGCTGCATTAGGTGTCCATTTAGGGTTTAGGGGGGATTTGCAGTCCAGGCTTTTGCTTTTAATGCTTAAATGTTTAACCACTGCTTTGCAAGCAGCGCGGGGCAAGGGGGGCACCGGCAGCACCCCGGGGTGCTGGGGAGCCCGTGCCCAGAGCCGTGTCCTTCAGTGTGTCCCGCAGGAGAGCCGCGGCTTCGTGCTGGGCAGCTACGTGTGCCGCTGCAAGCCGGGCTTCTACGGCGCCGACGGCAGCGCCGGGACAGGTGGGCGCTGCGGGCGCCGTCCCGCGGGACACGGGGCACGTGCCGGGGCCCCGGCGCTGACCGCTGTGCGCGCAGGCGGCCGGGCCGGCGCGGAGGCCGGGGGCCGCGTGGCGTGCCAGCCGTGCCGGCCGGGCTGCACCGCGTGCCGGGACGACGCGCCGTGCGTGGCCCAGGAGGACCGGGCGCTGCGCGCCGCCGTGCTGGGCTGCCAGGCCGCCTGCATGCTCGCCGTCTTCCTCAGCATGCTCGTCTCCTACCACTTCCGCAAGAGCAAGGCAAGGCCGTGGACGCTGCACGCGGACGCTCCCTGCGGATGCTCCGGCACCCGCGGGCGCCACCCTGCGCTCCCTGCTGCCCTCACCGGCCCCTTCCTTGCTCCCTGCAGCGGATCCGGGCATCCGGAGTTATCCTGCTGGAGACCATCCTCTTCGGCTCCCTCCTCCTTTACTTCCCAGTGAGTATCCGGCCAGCCGGAGCAACAGCCCCGTCCCAGCCCTGCTGCTTGCCGGGACCCCCGGCATGGGGCAAGCACAGGGACAACTCGGTCTAATAGTTAATGGCACTGGCGCCATCTCCGTAGCCCAAATCCCTTTCCTCCCACTGGAGTTAATCCCTCTCTAAATCCCCTCTCCCTCTGGTGYGATCCTCACCATCCGCCCTAGGAGAGGGGGAAAGTGGGGAGCATTTCCCCCGCGGTTCCTCCCCACGCTCTCCTGCCTTCCCAGGTGTTCATCCTCTATTTCAAGCCGAGCGTCTTCCGCTGCATCGTGCTGCGCTGGGTGCGCGTGCTGGGCTTCGCCATCGTCTACGGCACCATCACGCTCAAGCTGCACAGGTAGCGCGGCGGCGGCACGGCCGCGGAGCACCCAGCCGGCGCCCCGCGAGCTCACGGCCGCGCTCCGCAGCGTGCTCAAGGCCTTCCTGTGCCGCACGGCCCAGCGCGTGCCCTACATGAGCAGCGGGCGGGTGCTGCGGATGCTGGGGCTCATCCTGCTCCTGGTGCTCTGGTTCCTGGCTGCCTGGACCGTGGGCGCCCTGGAGAACGTGGACAGGAACATCCCGCTCGTGATYCGTGCCCAGACCGCTGGCGGCCTCCACTTCCAGCGTTGCGGCCACGACCGCTGGGACTACATGATGGTGATGGGTGAGCGCCAGCCCAGCCACCACAGGGCCCTACCCTACCAAAGGGGACCCGGGTGCTGCTTCCTTACCCTGCGGGGCCCTGGCGGGACGGGGTCTCGGAGCCCCTGGCTCTGCCCCTCACATGGTCCCGGGCACGCGTGCGCGCGGGACGGTGCCCCGGGGCGGCCGGGCGCTCAGCRCCGTGCCGCTGTGCCCCAGGCGAGCTGCTGCTGCTGCTGTGGGGCAGCTCACTGTGCGTGGCCACGCGCGCCGTGCCCTCCGCCTTCCACGAGCCGCGCTACCTGGGCGTCGCGCTGCACAACGAGCTCCTCGTCTCCGCCGCCTTCCACGTGGCCAGGTGAGYGGCGCAGGAGGGAGCCGTGGGCTGGCATCCACAGCAGCCCTCCCAYGCGGAGAGGAGGGAACAGTGGGATTTGCTCCAAAGCCACCTGGCCCTCTCCAACGTGGCGGCTTTCCCCCATGGGCGTCCCTGCGGTGTCCTTGTCCCCGCGCTGCCCGCCCTGCCGGCCCCTTGCAGGTTCGTGCTGGTGCCCTCGCTGCACCCCGACTGGACCCTGCTGCTCTTCTTCGCCCATGCCCACAGCACCGTCACCATGACCCTGGCRCTGCTCTTCCTCCCCAAGGTGAGGAGCGTGAGGGGAGCRCGGGTGGCRCACGGGCACAGAGCCGGGCACAAGCAGGGGCAGCGCTTTGCACGTAACCCCCGGGTGGGTTTGTGCCCCGYGCTGGCGCGCCGTGGCTGGGAGCGGGCTGCAGCGCGAGGCACTCACAGCCCCGCTCGCTCTGCGCCCGCAGTTCCTGCACGCCGGCTCGCCGCTGCGCGGGGACATCGCGGCCGAGGTCTACGAGGACGAGCTGGACATGCGGCGCTCGGGCTCCTGCATGACCAGCAGCATCGCCTCGGCCTGGAGCGAGCACAGCCTCGACCCCGATGACATTCGGGTGGGTGCCACACTCAGGACCTTCTTTTGACGCTAGCTAAGCGGCCCCGCGCACAGTAAGAGCTGCTTTCCGCAACCTTGCCCTGCGCCGCGCGCGGGCCGGGGGGTACCAGGGGCGGCGGGACGTGCGCGCTGCCACCCGACGTGCCCCCCTTCCCTGCCCGCCGTCGCAGGACGAGCTGAAGAAGCTCTACGCGCAGCTGGAGGCGCAGCGCACGCGGCGCATGGCCGCCTGCAACCCGCACCTGGCGCGCGGCTCCGGCCGCTCCACGCTGCGCCGCAGC
>NW_020454328.1:995920-1006686 GCF_003342845.1 Nothoprocta perdicaria | reverse complement strand
GCCGAGGAGCCCGGCCCCGCCGCAAGGAAGACCCCGGCGGTGGCGGBGCCGAAGGCTTCGGAAGCCTCGGACAGCGACTCGCTGGAGGCCGCCCCGCTCGTGTGCAAGTCGGCGAGCGCCCGGGATCTCACRGCAGCCGCGGAGCCTCTGCGGCCGCCGGCGCCGGCGCTGCACAAGTCGCTCAGTCTCGGAGGGGCCTSTGACCGGGCTCGGCCGCCGGCCGTAGGGGACGGGGCACCGGTGCCAGCGCCGCAGCTGCCAGAGTGCACCGTCCCCAGGCAGCCCGGCTCGTGGCGCCGCGGCCGCCGGCGCGTCACCTATGCGCCTGTCAAGAGCGTCAGCGTAGACGGGGCGCCGCGGACGGGGCGGGTGCGCGTGGCCGTGCGCAGGACCCCGCCGGTGCCCCCCACGCGCCACCAGAGCCTGGCACCCGCCAGGGACACCCAGGACGGGGCTGCGATTCCCAGCGCCCCTGCGGCCGCCCGGGAGCCGCTGCTGCTCCGGGAGGGGATCCCGAGCGCGGAGGGAAGAGCGTCCGGCCCCGCGCCGCACAGAGCCTCCCTGCGCGGCCTCAGCCTCGCCCTCCGCATCTTCCGCTGCCCCCGAGCCCGCAGGGTAGCGGAGCAGGGGGGCCCGCGAGGAGGAGGAGGAGGAGGAGGAGAGGACCAGGAGGAAGGCACGGGCAGCGCGGTGCAGAGCAGCAGCACAGCGCAAAGCAGCAGCGTGGTGCCAAGTCTCAGCACGGTGCAGGACCATGCAGGGGACACCCATGGGACACCCGCTGCAGAGCCTGGCTCTGCCCAGGACCGTGTGGGCAGCACCCAGCGGCTGCTGGAGGACAGGCCCTCGCCGTCCTCCACTGCCCCAGGCCCTGTTAGCAGCTGGACCAGGGCAGACGGGTCCCGCGAAGCCGCCAGCACTGATCCAAATGATGCTTCCGTGCCCAAAGCGGACGCTGCGGAGGAGCCCGAGGCCGCAGTTCACTCTGGAGAAGCAGCACCGGGAAAAGGATCCTTGTTAAGGCAGGAGGCGGTTGCAAGCCAGGAGGATGGAGGGGTCCCGCCAGCGGAGAGCACGGCCACCTGTGGAACCCCAGCAGAGCTCCATCCTGGGAAAACGGAGGCAGATTCCGGCATCAGAACAGACCCTGGGGAAAAGGCGTCTCCAAAAGGGGCCGGGGCAATGCCGAGGGAGGCYGTGTGTCCCTGGGAGAGCCGTGACACCGAGGACACGTCGGCGAAACTGCGCGGGAAG
Organism: Nothoprocta perdicaria; assembly: GCF_003342845.1. NCBI lineage: Eukaryota > Metazoa > Chordata > Aves > Tinamiformes > Tinamidae > Nothoprocta > Nothoprocta perdicaria. Next base: position 1,005,432 of record NW_020454328.1, on the reverse strand, counting down.
GGGGGTGGCAGCGAGAGTAGGAGCATCGAGGTCTGTCCCTGGGAAGCTGAGGGCGGCAGCAAAGCTGAGATCTGTCCCTGGGAGGCAGTGGAGGCTGCGCCCGAGGCAGAGAGGCCAGAACGGGACAGGACCAAGGTTTCCAAGTGGGTCAAGATCATCCGACCGAAATCGCTGGGGTTGCTGAGGGCGCAGGAGAGCGGGAGCAGCGGGGCCGCGTCCCTGCGGCGCCGGGGCAGCGCCGGCGTGGAGGCTGCCGCCAGCCCCGAGCCTCCCACGGCCCCAACAGAGACCGGCCCCCGCAGAGCCTCCGCTGCCTCCGCAGAGAGGCAGGGCCCAAGTCGGGGCGCAGAGGAGCCCGAGCCCGGCAGCAGGGCCGAAATCTGCCCCTGGGAGGCGAGCGAGGCCCCGACGCAGAGAGAGGAGAGGAAGGGCGAAGAAAAGGAGAAAACGCCAGCCGAGAGGCGCTTCACGCGCCAGGCGGCCCTGGCCAGCCCGGCCCGCTCCATGGAGAGCGGCAGCGGCGAGCGGGCGGCCACAGGTCCCCGGGAGAGCCCCGGCACGGGGCAGCCCCCCGGGACCCCCTGTGCTGGGACCCCCGCTCTGCCCGAAGCATCCAGAGTGCCTGCAAGGGCGTCACGGAGCTCGGAGAAGGCCGATATCTGCCCCTGGGAGACGCAGGGTAGCGGAGGCGACATCCAAGCTGAAATCTGCCCCTGGGAGAGCCCAGACGTGGCACAGCTTGCTGTAAAGCCCCATGCCGGGAGCCCAGGTCTGCCCAAAGCAGCCAAGTCAACCTCAAGGACATTGCYGAGCTCAGAGAAGGCCGAAATCTGCCCCTGGGAGTCGCAGGAGAGCGGAGGCAGCAGCAGAGCCGACATCTGCCCCTGGGAGGTGGCGGCAGCCCCTTCGGATCAAGGCAAAGCCAAGCGGGTCCCTGGGGGCCCCTCCAAAGGGGACAAGCGCTTCACGCGCCAGGCGGCCCTGGCCAGCCCGGCCCGCTCCATGGAGAGGGGCAGCAGCGGTGAGCGGGCAGCCGCGGGTCCCCGGGAGAGCCCCGGCACGGGGCAGCCCCCCGGGACCCCCGCTCTGCCCAGAGCATCCTCGGCAACAGCTCAGAGCGCTGAGGTCTGCCCCTGGGAGACGCAGGAGCGCGAAGGTGGCACCAAAGCTGAAATCTGCCCCTGGGAGACGGCTGAGCCTCCGCCAGTCGGGAAGAGACTAAAGGAGGCTCGAGGGGGTCCGAGCACAGGCAGCAGGAGCACAAGCCCCCGGCAGAGCCTCTCCAGGCAGGCTGGAAGGGTTGCATCCAAGGAGGAGAGCGTCAGCGGGGTGCACGAGTCCATGCAGCCCCACGCGAGCGGCACTTCCAGGAAATCAGAGAGCACAGGGAGCATAAAGGCCGAGGTRTGTCCTTGGGAGAGCCCGGACGTGGAGGAGCCACCCGGAAAGCGCCGCACTGGGAGCCCAGGTCTGCCCAAAGCATCCTCAAGGAAAGCAGAGGGCTCGGAGAGCCTTCGGGCWGACGTCTGTCCCTGGGAAGGCCTGGCTATCCCACGGGATGAGCCAGGCCAGGAGGCTCGGGGCGGGATGAGAGCYGCAGGCTCCAGCCGCGCTGCTGGCACCTTGGCACAACAGGAGCCTGGGAGCAGTCTCCGGGAATCCGTCTGTCCTTGGGAGAGCCAGGGCGCAGAGGAGCCCTCCCTAGAAACAGCGACGGGGAGAAGCCCCTGCGGGAGCACGGAAAGCAGCAGATCCGACGTGTGCCCCTGGGAAGCAGCGGAGCCCCGCGCCGCGGAGACGGAAAGCGCAACCCCGGGCGCGTGGCCGCCGGGAGCAGGGCGAGCGCTGCCCAGCCCGCACGGAGCGCCGGCCGCTGCAGCCAGCACCGGGCACAGGCCGCTGCGCCGCATCCTGCCGAGCGGCCCCGGCGGTGCCCGCGCGGCCGACGTCTGTCCCTGGGGAGCAGGAGCGGCTCCCGCAGCCCCTGGGCAGCCCAGYGGAGCCCCGGCAGCGGCTCCGCGGGAGGCGGAGGGCATGGAGCCCATCCCGAGACGGCCCGGGCAGGATGGAGGCGGGGAGAGCCCCACGGACAGGGGCAGTGCGGCACCAACCACCCCGGACATCTGCCCATGGGACCACGAGTAGGGAAAGAGCTCCGGCCAAAATCACTTCGAGTCCTGGCTTCTGTCTCTGSCTTGTGGTGACACATCGGAGGCGAAGGCAGCTGAGAACACCGGCCCCGGAGCACCGAGCAGGGGAGCTCCCGTGCAGGGAACGTCGTCCTCAGCAGCTTCATCCACAGCTAAGCCCGACTAGCAGGTAGCCGGGCACCATCCTGCCCCGAGCAGCACAGCCGCCCGCAAGGCCACCGAGGCCGAGCGGCCTCACGCCCAACCGCCACCAGCAATCACTGCTCTGAGCTCCCTGCTCCGCTGACGGTGAAATTGCCCCCGTTTCCCTCCCGCTCCGCTCTGAACACTGTGCCACCACCCTGAACACCAAGGGACTTGGGTCTCGCTTGGGTTTATCGCTGCTCTGCCTGCCTTGGGATAGCAGGTCCTTATGGGACCAGAACATCCTTTGAGGACAGGGACTCAGTTTGTCCCACTGTCCTTCTGTCATTTACTTCTACTGTCCTTAGGAATTGCTGTTGCTGTGATCTGCTTCAGYGCCGAATATCAAACAAGACCATCCATTTGTGTAAAAAAGTGTACATACAGAGAATAAAGAGTATTATCTATAGCATGCACACTTATTGGCTGATTCACGGGGTGCAGGTAAGGTAAATATGGCTGAGGAAGTGGTACCACGGTAAGCACCAACAGGAACAAAAGTGGGKGAGTTGCAGAGATCTGAATACGGGCAAAGGAGATGGAGATCTGTGTGCTGATAGACTGAAAGAAAAGCCCACTTTCCCAGGAATGCTGCCATTCCATAAGCAGCAGCCACTTTTCATGAAGAGCCAGAAGAACTTTTATAGATATTGGTTGTGAATATGGATGGATATTGGTTCCATACCTGCTAGCACGTGGCCTTAGTCACGCCGGAGTCAAGGGAGGCAGCTCCTTGCCCAGCCCACATATGCTGGAAGCGACAGTGCAGACAGAAGGCTCAATATAGAAGGTTCTTTCTTGAAGGGCAGACAGATTGTGACGTCCCTCTGGTTTCCAAAAAGATGAAAGGGATTCCACTGCTGGCTCCTCTTCTAACAGAGCGTAAAGATGGTATTTTGTCCTTTCAAGAGGACATCATTCACTAGAAACCCTGAGCAACTCCGCAAGTATAAGGAGTCATCAGTCTTTCTGCATGGTCTATAAAATCTCTTTCAAGAGGGAAGAAAAAAATGGACTTGACTATTTTCCAAAACCAGGGTAAACTAAAAAGGCCAGGSTGAAAAAGGAATGCTTTGTTATTTGATAACTAGTGAATATTTGCTCTGTAAATAGAAGTAAACTGAGCTTATCTGAGCAAAAACAGAGTGCACTGTCTTACCGCCAGCCATGGAAAAAGGTAAAAGCAGACTCTGAGTAAGCACTTTTTGGACTCCTACAGGCTGAAACATCAGGGAACATGATGTGAATGTCATCATGTCCACAGGATGGTGCCATCCACTCACCAGCAACATCCTGTTCGCGTACACAGGAGCATCTGCAACAAAAACACCCATGACCTAAGAGAAACGCTGCCTTTCAAGCAGACATTAATTGACACAGAGACCTTAGGAGTCTATTTTATTAATTTTTCAGTGCTGTTCTTCAGTCCTTTCAGGAAGCTAGCCATTAACAAACATCCACAGTCCAACTGCAGGGTTGTCTGTACCATTGCATCTGCACAGGCTCTGGAATTTCCTATTTGATTTCTTCGTACTCTTGTGAGGGTTTCAAAGTTGGGCCAGGAATCATCACGGTCTGAAAGAGCAAGACATGGAATTAGCATTGACACAGATCTGAGGAGCTGTAACAGGAAATTTTCATGTATTATACAGCAAGGGAAAGAGTGAGCAGGGAGTTCTGGCAATGTCAAAGCCTTGCACAGGAAGATGGCCAGATGATAGCAGCATGGGAAAGAAAAGGGATGACATCTCTGCTACCAATACTAGGACCCTAGTATTTTATTACGACCCTAGGATTTTATTACGTCTTCCAGGTTATTGTAAACCAAGTATATTCCACGTTTTCCAGGTGATTACAACACACAACAGCCAAGGTGAGAGCGGTTAGGGGCTGACGACTCCATGTTAACAAGCAGGTTCCTCACAGAGGAMGCTACCACTGTATTTGCCCATATTTGGTTTTGTCCAGAATTAACCAGGGACCTTTGTTTCACAGTCCACATCCCACCAGAGCAGAGATCCCTTCCTGGCAGCATTACCTTGACAATGGGGTCCTTTGGAGGAGCCCACGCCGGAACGATCTTGCCGTGCATCCTCCACGTGCCATATACGTTGACCAGGTGCCTCTCAAAGACAACATACTCCAAAACATCCTTGGGCACCTGCTCCCCACCATACATCAGCCGCCCAAACCGGTCGTAGATGGCCAACATCTGCAAAAAGGGACAAGAAAGGAGCTGGGCTGAAGGCAGGCAGGAGTTGCAAGGGGCACAAAGGCACGTACCTGTCGAGTGTGCATCCGCACTGTCACCTGGCCGTACAGGTTGCCTTCATTCACCATGCTGTCACATCGGATCTGAACCACCCTGGGAGGTTCCAGCGACTCTATGAAGCTCCACCGGATGGTTTTATACCTGTTCCCACGGACCATCTCCTAGAAAGGAAAAAAAAACAGCTGCAAATTAGAGGGTTGCATTGAATGAAGAGCAAACTACTGCCTGTAATGAAGTATTTATTCGTTAGCTATTTCTCAGACTTGGGCATTGCTTCCCCACTTTAACATCCAGGTAAATATTTACCGAGTAGCAGCGCTCTGTCACCAAGGAGTGAAGTTTCTGCTTGTTAAAACTGCGAGAGAAACACACCCAGTTACTCAAATACACACATCAGAAAGAGGCTTAGTCACAAAGATGTCCAGAAGGTACACGATCCAGTGGCAAGACAGAAAAGGCAAAATTCTCAGTTGTTAGAGCAAAAAAAAAAAAAAAAAGTAAATGCAAAAAAGCTGACAAGACCTTAGGAAGAGATACGACAATATCCTTGGGAAGCCAGTTATGACTCAAACATTTCATTAATGTTTGGAACGTAAAGCAAGGTGCAGTTTTGAAACCTGTTCTATTATTGCAGAGCGGAGGAAGTCAGTGAGGCAACAGAGCCCATCCAGACTCCCTGCAGTGCAATTTGGAACAGCACCAACCACTCACCCCTCTGCTGATAACAGAGGGGGCAAAAAGCTTGTCCCCTTTCCAAGACAGGACAAGGTGGGTGTCCAAAATCTTGCCTTTCATTATCAAAGGCAAGAAGGTGCTGACCAAATCTCTAACGCTCTCCACTGAAGAGGAGATAACAGGGTAAGATCACGTCAGAGACGGTCAGAAATACAAAACAAACCAACACACAACAGCAGCACGCAGGCAAAGAGAACCAGCTACCGCACAACCACATCAGGCAGACAGCAGGTCTTACTTTGCCAGGGAATTGTGAGCTTCAGTGAATATCTCCTGGGCCTTCTCTGGAAAGGTTTTAGTGCTGAAATTCGGATCATGGTTTTTTAACTTCCGCAGGCTGAAAAGACAAGAGAAACTCTACAGTAAGCAGGAACTAACTGAAAGCTCCTCACACATTCCAGATGAGCAYGATAACCTCAGGCAGCGCAAGCCTAGCTTCTACCAGGAAGCTGCTGTGAATTGGAGACCCCTCACTAAAACAAGCTCTAGGCATTCTTAAGACAAAAACCCTGCAGAGTGGTCTGCAACAAGGGCACGCTGCTAGGACCACCACCTTGCATTCCTTTTCATCCCAGAAATTCCCAGTTAAGGGATACAGCAGCAGCAATGAAAGAACCAGGTAGAAAGCAAAGYCACGACCTGCAAGGCCAAACTCAGTGTAACTTCTGCTCCAGAGGGGCCTGGCTAACTAAAAGGCGAGTACTTACGCCAGCTGGGACGCAGCGCTTTGCTTCAACTTCTCCATCTTTTGCTTCAGCCCATCTTTAGACAGAGAGGTCAAGCGAGCGTCACCTTCAGGAGGGACGTACGGGTCAATAATATCAGCTGTGTGAGAGGACAAGAAAGGTCAGAATGAGACACTAAAATGGCAAAAGGCTACAAATTGAAAGCATTAAGCAGACAACCCCGTCCCCTCTGCGGGCTGGAGAACCACAATTCCTTCTCAAAAACTTTGGTACAATGAAACACAAGAATGAAGCTAATAACTAATGGCAGACAACTGTCATTAACCTGGATTAAACTATACACTCCCCTCTTCTATACAGCCCCAAGGGATGGGAATAAGACACACACACACGACCTCCCTGGCTATTCCTGCTTCCTRGGTACCAAGGAGCCAACAGCCTCGCCCATTTCTGGGGTTCAACAGGGCAGCTGTTGTCCCTCACCAGACACACGGCAGGGTAAGTCAGGCCACTGCAGTCAGAGAGGCTGGTGACAAAGTGACATTTCTTCAGCTAAAAGCTCCACGCTTCTGCCTTGCATTATTTCTGTCCACGAGAAGAGACGAGGGCAAGCTYTCTGTCACCTGTGCAGGCCAAATAGAAGGACCGTTCCATGCGCTCCTCGGGAGCTGCCATCATTGAAGCTYGGAATCTCTTCTCCCTCTCTTTAATGGACTGCTCTACGCTCCAGTGGGGGACAGACGCCTTCCGCTTTGTCCTCATGGGGACAACAAGGCAGGTCGGAGCCGCTCTGGCAGGACAAAGTAAGGATTCCATGCTCTAAAGAGAAAAAACAACAAAGTCCTGGTGCTCGCCCAACATCCTTTCACATCTACGGAAGGCAGAGCAGGGCCCTGCTGGAAATACACCCAGCACCAGGCCCGGGCAGGCTGCGCGGGAGCCTGTTTGGGGATAAATCCCCCCTATTTCCTGCTTGTGGGAATGTGTTTGGGGAKAAAGCCCCCTTATTTCCTGCTTGCTGGAGCTGGCGTTGTGCCTGCTCCCACCTCAGCTCCCCTTCCCGGGATTCTCTCCACGTCCTCCCACAGCTCTGCAGCCCTTCGCTACCCACCCCACAGCCCCTCCCCAGAGCCCCTCACCTCACAGCAGCCCCCAGAGCCCCTTCACCTCCGCCCCGCACACTCCTAACCCCACAATATGCTCCCTATTTCTCCACCCCCCAGTCCCTCACCGCTCAGCACCCCTAGCCCCCTAGAACGCCCTATACCCCCCCACCCCGCATCCCGCAGCACCCCTCGGCTCSCCGGCCCTGCAGCCCGCGCCGCTCCGCACCCGCAGGCCCAAGCGGCCCAGACCCGCCACCATGGAGGCCGCCATCTTCGCGCCGCGCAGCCCGCCGGGACAGGGGGCGGGGCCCCAGGCGTGCGGAGGCGTGGTCAGGCGATGGGCGTGGCCTGTGGAAGGGGCGCGGCTTGGCGAAGGGGCGGGGCCAGCCGGGAGCCTGCGCCGCGGCGGCGAGTGGAAAATTCCAGCGGCTGCGGCGGGGGGGAGGGGGGAGGAGGCGCCTCCCCCCGGGCGGGGCTGCGGGAAAGGGGGGGGCAAGGCGCCATAGGGGGAGCCCCCCCGCAATGCGCCGCCCGTGGGGCCCGGGACCCCAGTGGCACCCCCTTCCATGCRCCATGCACGGCCTGAGGGGTCCTGAGCACAATGGGGGATCCCTCCCCCCGTGCACCCAGGGGTGCCCTGTGCACCAAGCCAAGGGCACCCCCAAATGCACCGTGAYGGGGTGGGGAGGGCGGGCACCCCGCTGCATGTGCCCTGTGTCCYCACGTCCCCTGCGTCGCTCCCGGAGCCTCGGGAGCCCTGCGCCGCGCCAGCCGCCAGAGAGCAACAGCGCGGTGCCGAGCCCCGCGCTCCCGCCGGCCTCCCACCGGGCCTCCCGCGGCCGCGGCCACTGCTGTAACGACGTGCRCCAGGTCTCGGACGCGCTCGGTGCWCCGCGAGCCCGGGGGCYGGTGTTGGCGGCCCTCGGAGCGCGTTGGACGTGCTGGCTGCCGCACTCGCCGGCACAGCCGCCCGCGGCTCCTCCTTGCTGCCCGTGGGATTTGCTTGGAAGGGACGTTTCCAGTGCGGATGGTGGGAATTGCATCAGCATCCTCAGGGCGCTGCAACCTATGGGGGAGAGCGCCAACCCTCCCAGCCACATCCTGGTGGGAAACCTGATTTTCCCTGCGGGACAACAGGTCCAAAGCCCCAGGGTGGCCGCAGTTATCCCGAGCAGCCCACTGGCAGCCCCAGCACTTTCCCACGGCAGTGGAGCCGCCGGCCCGGTACGTCCGGCTGCACTCGCCTAGCTAGGAATGCYGGACCATCCGGCTCCAGCCCAGAGGGGCCCAGGAAGCAACCTGGCGCAAGGAGGGACGTGGAGCACCATGGGAATCCCATGCACGGAGCCCGCGGAGGCTGGTGCTGAGCACGGACCAAGAGGCGCCGGCATCACCGTGCTCCTGGATGCCASAGATTCCTGCCCTAAGCCGCTATCCTGGCCTGCGCGGCTGGATTAGCTGGTGTCTCCGGCTGCTCCCGCTCCTGGCAGGAATRGCAAAACCTCAGGCATGAGGGAAGAGCAAAGCGAAGCTCAGCGAGAGTTTCCCTTTGACTCTCCCCATCTCGCTCTCTGAAGTGGAGCCCGGCAGCACTCGGAGCTTTTCCTTCTCTTGCTCCCTACGCTGCCTCTGGAGGGGTGCAACGCTTTGCCCTCCTCTTTCCCATTTACAGCCGTCATTAGGAATTTCTAACCTTGCTGCTGGCAATTGTGACAAAACTGCCCCCCGGCATCATCCACCCGGGATATCGTTGCCCATGGGGCAGCGCAGAACACACCACGTTTTGGGGGAGATTCCTTCCTTGGCAGCTTTCCCAAGTGCGGGACGTGCAGGAAATGCCCAGTCCGCATGGCACACGTAACCCTGCCCATGTCAGCCCTGGCTGCAAAAAGTCATCAATAAAAAAGTGCTTGGCAGAAGAAAAAACTAACCCAAAGCACCAGGGCCAACAGCAAAGGAGCTGGGTGAATATTTGCACAGACGGGCACAGGTTCGGGCTGCAGCGGGTGCCACCCAGCGCAGGGTGACCCAACAGGGACCACATAGATGGGACCAAACYCGGGCTGGGTTTGGGGAGGGTCCTGCCAGGGGCTCCCTGCCTTGGAGATCCAGGAGAAACTCCTGCAACCCAACACAGCCCGGATCCTCCAGCCCTGGTTGCACTTGCAACTGGGGCACCCCCGTGCATCCTCCCCCTCCTCCAGGAGCATTGCACCGGGAACCCCSCACCCCGTTGCATCGAACCGGGGCGCGCGCCTCCCGCACCCCCGGGGTGCACGGCAAAACGCGCATGCGCGCGAGGGGAGGCGCGCGTGCCGTGCCCCGCGCATGCGCCCCCCGCCCGTCCTCCTCCCCTGCTTACGCAACGCGCCGCCGTACG
>NW_020454328.1:947119-994923 GCF_003342845.1 Nothoprocta perdicaria | reverse complement strand
GAGCCCACAAGTGGGTGAGGGTGATGGGCAGCGTTCGCCCCCCCCACCCCTAAAAAATCCCGTTTTTCTCCCTTTTTTTATTACCTTCCGCTGCTCAGACAGCTTGGTATTTCGCTTGTAAATAAAAGTAAAGCAAAAAGCCCTGCGGGGCCGCTGCCCGCTCCGCAGTTAAAGGCGAGYTGCCCTCGTTAGCACAGGCCGAGCTGCTAGGCCGCGGTGCCCGGGGAGGCCTGGAGCCCAGGGGCTGAATTGGGGGGCGCGGGGGGCACATCCCGGCTGGCCCCGCTGCTYCTCCCCAGGGCCTGCAGCTTCCCCCGTGTCCCGGCTCCCGCGCGCGGAGCTTTGGTGGGAGCCCTGAAGCTCRTAGTCATCCTGGCGCGGCTGTGCCAAGAGTCCCTGCGTTGACTTTCGTGTCTTTCCTTGTGCAGCCGCTTGAAATCGGTTCAGAAGGACCTGCTGGGCATTTCCTAAAACTGGGGGGACCACGGAATGTTTGAAGGAGGTCTTAAGTGCTTTAAAGTGTGTGTAGATTGAGATCTTTGTGCAAAGGGTAACATAAATCTTGCTTTAAATTTGAGGTTGGACTTGGGGAATAAAAACGCTGAGGCACAGGTAGTGTTGCAAGTGCTTCCCCTGCAAGTTTCAGGTGTCTCTGGAAGTGTGGGAGAGCAAACGGCTCTGAATGAGAGTGGATCTTGTGACTTTTTTATAAGAACCTGGAGGAAGATGACCGCAGATGAGTAAGTTGGTGTCATGTGGGAGAAGTACTGAAATTGTAAAATTCCCGTGCTGGTTTGGTTTTAGCTCAAGTCTTTAGGCTACTGCAGGCTTTGGGGTCTCACACACTTGGACCGTGTATCCACCCGGGTGAAAACACCAGCCTGAGAAATTCCCAGTCTCTTCCATATTCATCCTAGCCACCTATTCCTGTCTTTGCACCCAGGCTGCTGTTTCTTGGTCCCGTTACAGCTGTGGGGCTGTAAATGGGATCACTGAACTCATCTGGGTTAAAAATAACGCTCTGGGGGAGGGGAGTAGTAGCTTTTAAAGTCAGCATTGCTACTGAGGAAAAACTATTATGAACAGCAATATTGGAAATTTAGCTTAAATCCAGGAATAACCAGGATTTTGAGGCCTCTTGTAGAGATGGTGCTTGGTTTGCAGGTTTTAGTCCTGTTGAGATATTTTTAATGCTGTTTGCAGGTCAGGGGATTGCTCAACGAATTCCTGGAGCAGCAGATAGCACCTGACAATGCAGAGTGCAGGACTTCTCCGCACTTGTGGGCGTGTGTTAAGAGGGATGATCTGCAGGTTTAAAGGTTGTCAAAAACTTTGTTTGCATTGTAGTGAGTGCAGTTGTTTGCACATGGTGGGGGGGAAAAGAGAAGATTTAAAAACATCTACAATACACACCTGAAAAAACCCATAAATTTTAGCAATTCAGATGTGTTCCGAATGAGTTTTTATCTTTTATTAGAGACATTAAATATAGCCAGGCATAAAAGTGGAAGAAGTTAAAAGTAAAAGTGCAGTTAGTGTGGTAGCTGTGACTGGTTTTCAGTGCAGAGCAAACTTGGTCTTAAATTTAATTTAAGCTATCTTAATATCAACAACCCCCCCCCCCCAAAAAAAAAAAAAAAAAAAAAGTAGTAAAGTTTGATCTCTTAAGTGTATGTTGTAACTCAAGTAATGAAGATACAGATCGGAATGCCAGTGTTAGTTTAATTAATGATGCTAACTCCCCGGTGATGTTGCAAACTTTATCACTCCAATGTTGACAGACTTCCAGCAGCTTCCCACAGTTTCCTGAGCTGACAGTTTCCTCACAACTGTCTGGGAAGGAATCACAGACAGAAAAATGATGAGGTCATGTCCTCGGATGCATGGGAATAAGTACAGGAGAGAGGTAGAAAACTGGAGAATTTTGCGGTCTGGATCCAAAGCACAGTAAGGAAAAAAAGGGGAGGAAAAATAGAAAAAAAAAATAAAAGAAGATAGCTATTCTGTAGCCTTAATAAAGAAAAGAACAACTGGCTCAACTGAAATGCTAGATGGACAGAATGATTTTGTACAAAGGAATGGATTGTTTAATAATAATGCACTAATAGATGCTGGTTGCTTATTATTGTGTTGGGATTGAATCTAGAAGATGAAAGATCATGTTTGTATGTTTTTTAATCTAGTTTATTCACTTGAGAACTTGCTGGACGTTTTTACTAGCATCTTGCAATAAGATGGAGCGTTCATTAAAGAGCTATTTGTTTCTTACCTATTTTTTGTAGGCATCACGGTAAAGGTAATGAAGTGTTAAGGCACAAACCTTATATTTTCCAGATTTAGGATACAAATTGAAAATAATCATTAGATACTCTGCCTCCTCTTGAAGGTTCAGGTTTATAACCAATCAACAATAATTATTAGTGTCTCTGCCACCTTTCCAATATGATGATGGCTGGGCAGGCAGGAATATGCATTAAGTACTTAAAGGACTGATGCTTTCTGAGCTGCCAGCAGAAGACTGAAACTTTGATGCTGGAATAAGTCATGATTAATCACCAGATTGTGAGAACTTGTAATTAAGTACATCAAAAGTGTTTTCCTTGCTGTATTGCATCTTTAGTACCAAGCTAGAATTAGTGAAGACTGTAATATTTTGTGAAAAATATTTACAGGTAAGCAGTTATTAATGAGTTTGCATTTCTCATTCACAGTCGTTAAGCAGGATTTAACTTCTCTGTAGAGTTTTTAAGTCTTTTGACTTAAGCACTAAGACCTAAAGAAGTGTTAAATAACCTTTAGTCTTGGTTTTGGGGCAGTAGAGTTCTACAGGCTTTTACACATGTAAGTAACTTTACAAACACTTTACGTGGGCTCTTCAAATGAGCTTGGCAGCTTGTTATGATTAAAAGATAAGGTTGTTGCTTCAGTATTGACAGTGACCGGGTTGGTTTGAAAGGCTTGAAAAGAAATAATGTCTGTAATGTATCATGGCGTTTCTAGTGTTCAAGTTAGAATCTGGCCCTCTGTCTGCTATTTGTTATTTCTTGATAAAAGAACAATACAGTAATCTGTCTCTTGATAAAGTTGTATTTCATTTCATTTGAAACTTAGCCTTTAAGTATCTGGTAGCCCAAAAACTGGTAACCAAAAAAGTTTTGTGTGTTACTCAAGATTTTTAAATGCTGCAGTTTGTGGTTATATGAATACTTTGGAAATCTGTAGAATTACACAGCATCATATAAACTGACAGTTTATAATTGCTATTCATCAGTTTAAAAACAAAAATCCTTAAGGAATCCTTGTGAAACACCTATCACAGATGAGGCAAAATGTGGTTGTAGGAGATTTGAACATTGCATGCTAGCCACTAACATGGAATTGAAGCACAGTTGTCAACAGTCCTGTGTTTGGCCTGTTCATTAAGTGGCTTTTTAGTATTTTAAACTGTTGATTTGGATGGAAGAATTGGGTGTGGATGTGTTTGAACGAGTACAATTAAGCTTTTTTCTTTTTTTAACATGGAAATAGTTCATCTACTTTATTCATCTGTTAACTGAAGATTTAATTATTCTAACCTCAATTCTAAGGGCTAGACTATCAGTGCAGTGCAGTCGTATTACTCAGCGTATGGTTCAACTTTATCCCATTCTGCTTTTGACTCCTGGGAGGCTTAACTGAGTGCTGGGAACAAAGAAGGGATGTGCTGTCATTCTGTCCTTCAGCATCGCATTGAAAAAGCAAACATGAGCTAAACTAGCAACAGAAATAAWCTGCCTTCCAACGTTTATTTTAAGCTGCTAAATGGAAGTTTTTAATGCTGTCATGGCTCCAAACAATCACCTGTTTGGCTTAGGCTGTAGTAGCACAGAGCTTTGGAAAGGTACAAGGTTGTATTCTGACTTCCTGGGGTTTGCAGCTATATAAGCAACTTTCTTTGGAGAATGTGGTGGCAATTTATTTCTTCTTTACAAGCTACAGTCAGAGGTGTTTCAGGGCCACAAAACAGACTATCTGTTACCTAAAAGAATTTATAGCGTAAAGTAGAAGGCCTTTTAAAATATCTTCTTTCACAGCCCCTTTAACATGTCTTAGGGGTATTCTGTTATATTTAGCAATGTTTAACCTGCATCTGCTGCTTTTTATAGGTTGCTTATGCAGTATCTACTAGGCTGGAGATGCGTAGTCTTCTGATCTTGCTACATGTCGGTTAAAGATTGATTGCAAAGCTCTGTGTGTAAACCTTGAAGAGTTCAGCTGAATGGCTGTAGTATTTGTGGGTCAATTTCAGGATCCGGGAGGAAGTTGTCTAGTAGAGGATCATATTATTTAACATTGMAATTTAAATTTAAAAGATTCTAAATTAGATGCGAGACCATGTTGTGTGTCAAAATCTGTTCTTCAAAGTCAGGAGCTCTCAGTTCTATGTATCCTTATAGCACCAGCTTTGAAATCAGGAAAGTCTTCTGTTCTTTCTCCCTTCACTTTCCCCACTCCAGAAAAACTTCCAGTTAAGTAACTCATGGGGCTAAAATGTAATTTTAATGTAAAATTACAATTTTACAATTTGGCTCTTCTTGCTGGTGTTGGAAATTCTGAGAAAAGATGCATTGTAGAACATTGTCTGTTTTTGAAGAGCTAAATATTAAAAACATATGTACTTTCTAAATACAACACTTAGAAAAGGTTTCTGAAGCTAAGAATGGCAAGATCTTAATTACCCAGTCTTAGGAATGGCTCTGGAGGATTAGTCCTGAATATGGAAGGTGTCTTTCAGTGCACTTCATCCTGCATTTCAGATGTGGAAACATCCCACTACAGCCATACAAAATTCATTTTAAAATGAATTATGAAATACCTTTCTTGTTAGTGCTGTGGTTGCATTTGGGATGCTTCTGACAAAGTCAGTGTCCAGGTCTGTTCAGCTGTGACTTTATTGATTGTGATGAGATGAAAACTATATATAAAAAAAAAAAAAAAAAAGACTCTCAGAAGTAAGCTTCCCAGGCTGTCACTATGTAAATTTATAACATCATTTGGGATAGGTTGTAATTGTCTGCTGAGTTGCTACTTTTCACCATTTACTTTTCTTTTTCTCTTTTTTTTTAAGGCACTAAGGCAGGAATGATTTTGTTACTTTATGTACTAAGGTGTGCATTGTGGCATGAGTAATAGTCAAATAATTGGCTTTTCTAGTTCTTTTTCACTTCTGATTGATGCTACTCTAAAATAAAACTTTTAGGACAGCTTAAACCTGTGATCTTGTATTGGGTGAGATTTTTTTCTCTCTATAAATAAGTGCTGAACATAACGATGGATGTGTAGGGGGATGGGAAACGTGTTAAATTTTTCTATGACAACAGGCTACAGGCAGAGTTAAAAGGTCTTAAAAATCTGAAGTTTTATTGCAGGATACACCTTCTTGTGGGATCTTCGTGCAGCTAATCTTGATAGATATTTGAACTCTGATTAGTGTTACTGTAGTTTCTTCCATTGCATGCAACAAGATTAAAGTTTTGAAATTCCTTTCTTGGTTCCAGATATTGATCTTAGTTCCTCCTATTCTGCTTTTAAGCATGTCAGCTTTATGGCAAAATTGCTTTCATGCTGACAGTCTGTAGCTTGATATTTATTATCCTTTTCCCTCTCCTTTTTGACTAAATTGCATTGATTAGCCTCCTCATTTCAAAGRGTAGATTTATTTTATCAGCAAGGTGAAGCAGCGGTGATGGTTCGCAGATACAGTTTTGGCTATACCTTATGCAGTGAGATTTTTGTCTTTTTAACGAGAAATTCATGAAATTCATGCATTCATGAGAAGTAGTGCATGARCATTAATGCATATTGCAGAATATATTTTTTTCAGCACCATAAAAGCAGTTTCAGCTATTGCTTGCAGTAAAATGTATTCTTCACAAGATAATGTGGTGCCTGCAAGCATTAAGATGGGCACTAGTGAGGTAAAATGGTCATAAGTTAAGTAGGTTGGATGATTTATCGTTATTTTTGTTCTTAAAGATGATTTTGGATTTCATGATTTTTAGTGGAGTAGAGGGCATGCTCATCCTAGAGCCTGTGTGCCAATGTGAATTTTTTTTTTAATCGAGTGGAATTATAAGAACCTCGGAACTGCACTGTACAATTCCCAGTGAATATTCATATATACGTTATGAATTTTGCCCTTCATTTGTGGGGATTGGAGGGCAGCAATTCTCAGGCACCCAGTTATATCGTTCACTTTAAGTCGTCTTTGTTATGTTGCACGTTTTGGAAGACCAGCTTGATATTTGGAGGAGGTAGGGAAAATCTAAAATAGTTTTTAGCCTTTCTGAGAATCCTCAGAAAGTTGTCTCTGCTTAAACCTAAACTCTCATGTTATGCAATGGAAATTATTGTGTCCTCAGAGAAGTTTGGGTGTTTTTTAAACATCCAGCTTATTGTTAAACCCAGTATTGTCTAAAATTTGGATGACTTTATACATCTTGATTTCCTAATTCTGAGAGAGTTAGATTTGTAGACTGACGAAAAGTCTATAAATATATTTATAAAAATATTTTTTTCTCATCTTGACTCTTCTATGTTTTAGAAGACTTTTAACACCAAAAAAAATCAGCTCAACTCCTAATTTTAGGGTGAAAACTGTTGGGTATTGATCTTCTTTCGTGGGTTTTTTTTTTCTTTTATGCATGCAGTAAATTAAAAAAGATAGGATTTGGTTTATTATTCTTTACTAGAAGCTTAAGCCCTAAGCTGTGTAGCTTCAGCTGATACATTTGTTGGTCTTATGCCTCGGAAGCACCATGTATTCTGTGTCCTAGTGCCCTGTTAGGTTTGTTAGGTAACATTGTTGTGTTTTTATAACCATAAAGATGCAACATGGTGAAAACAACACAGTTTTTCTCACACTCTTGTCAAAGTGCAACTGTAGATGTGATCATTAAACAAACTCTTCCGTTATTAGGAATAAGCTCTAGGCATTCGCTGCAGAAGCAAAACCAGTGACTGTCTGAGATTAGAAGGGAACTTCTGAGTGAGGTTTGTCCCTTACTAACATCCACTGTGGGCTGTTTTTTTTTTTTTTTTTTTCTTGGTATTAGTCCTCATGGTTAACAGGTTATTAGACTAAATGAGGCATTTTTCTGAGTAAGGACTTCTACAAGTTAAGTTAAACATTTACCTTTCTTAAGCCTCTCTTATCATTGGCCAGGTTTATTTTTTGACCTGTAAACAATGACTAAGGGGCGATTCTTTTAATGAGTGTAAGTGGAGTAGCTGAACACTGACTATCTGCCCCGTTCACTCAGCTTGTGCAGGTACCAAAGAGGCTCGAGCTGTGAACACTGAGCTCTCTGCCAGCTTTGCTACGGAGCAGAAGACCTTCCATTCATGCATTCAGTTGGATCCAGCTGGGTGTGCTGAATTGCAGATAACGAGAGTGACAGATGTACATGTTAATTTGGTGTTTAAAAAATAAAATCAAAATAAGGACATAAGTCCTTGTGCTTTAAGGAACAAACTGACTGGAGCAAGGAAGAAGCTTCTTCATTAACTTATACTCACTGTTACAGCAGTCCTTGCTCTTTCTCCTTGAAGAAGTGGGATTTTCTAATGTCAGAAATTGTAGGCTGGTCTAGCTGGACTACCAGCTTCATCTAGGGTGATGATTCTGGTGGTTTTAGTCATAAGTTTCTAAATTTCTAGTTTCACTCTCTTTGTAATTAGTTGATGTTTAATGTGAATTGCTCTGTACMCAAGCTCTTGCATCCAAATAGAGTGCTGGCACAGCGAGGCAGTTTATTACTATGCTGGGAGCTGGCCACTTGTTAAATAAAACAAAGTGTGTGTAGTCGAGAGCTGGCAGAAGGAAAGTGCTCAGGAAAATGTAAAGATGAATTTCTTGGCTGGTGGTCTGAACCAAAGAAGTTCTTGTAGCACAGTGTTTGAAGCTGTTGACACTATAGCCGTATTTCTGATCATCTCCGAAAGATGTGATTGCATTCCAAAGGTTTCCCCTGTCATTATAATCCACTGCAGGTCATCWCTAAAAAGGAAGCCTGCGGGCTTGCTGTCTCTATTGGTCTGGATTCCTGGGGGTACAACAGCCCTATTGTCAAGCTTACATACCATGTTTTACACCGGGTACATTGCCTTAAATAATTTACAGTCTTGATAAATAGACCTAGATAGCTTGAACATGGCTTAAGTATGCATGCTCTGGAAAGAATGAGATCAGGCAATGGTGTATGCTCTTTTATGCCCCTCCGAAAGGCTAACTATAGCTTCAAGTACTTCATGGTGGAGGATTTTGCAGGTTAAATGGAAATGCTGCCAAAAGAGGGAGCTCAAGAGAGCAGAGTACCCCATTTCTTTTTGATACTGATGAAATTTCTCTTACAGGTGAAACAGGCAACCAACCAAATTGTGATGAACTGTGCTGACATTGACATTATTACAGCTTCCTATGCTCCAGAAGGAGATGAAGGTAGGAATGCTTTTCTGCTGGACTTCTTTACACGCTAATCTATTTCACTTCTGATATGAAGTGCTGTTGCTGACAATTAACAACTTACAAACTGCTTTATATTAACTCTTGAATATAATTGTTTATTCACAATGTGCAATATAAGTTCTGTTTTGTTTAGACTGTACTGATGACTGTGGAAAAATATGGGTAGTATTAATAGCATTAAAGAAACGAGTGGTCTTCCTAGATTATGGTTATAAGTGGCCAGGTGACACCTAGGTGGAGGCAMATCTGTGCTCTAAGGAAGCAGCGTTTGGTGGATGTGCTGTGGAAAAGCGGAGCTCACAGCAGGAAGCGTCGGCCGCGGCAAAAGAGGCCRTGGCAGAGAGTATTACCAAATAGCTTGGAACTTGGCCATTGTAGTTTTGATAGCGAAAGAATGCAGGCCTTGCAGTTCCATACGAGTTCAGTTCAGATTCCTGGACTGTTCTGTGGTGCTCCACTCCTGCATGGATTTCACACCCTGCCGTTAGTGATCTTCAGCTGATTAGATGCACTGTGTTGCTAAGCATTCCTGGAGCTATTTCTTATGCTGGGTAATGAGGAGATAAGAGAATGGTGGTAATAAGTGTGTGTGTGTACAGAGTTTATCCCACCGACTGCTCCATTCTAGGCTCAACTGCAAAGTTATTTCTTCTTTTAGAGAAGTTGACYGCAAATCGAAAAGGTACCTAAGAACAAAGAATCTTTCCACCCTAATCAAGGGAAATACCTAAAACAAAGAGGACGTTTATGAACTTTTTTATTTCCAGAACTGATTTCCCTCCCCTTTAGAAGTCTGTTCTCATATCTTTAATGGTGATTTATTCACCTCATTTTCAAATTATTAACATTAGAACTGAATGTAGAGTATTTAAGTTTGTATTTTTAGCTGTTTTTGTTTTAGCCTTTACAGCTGAGTAAAGTGGAAATTTAAATTCTTTCATTCTGATTTGCAGATAGGTTTGAAGATAASAATCTGTTTAAGGGTTGGGCACTCGTTTCTCCAATGGCCATAGCATAAATATTTGAAATACACTTTTGTTGAATGGAAAGCATGTTTTCTATAATTGTACACTGTATTCATAGAGTTAAAAAGTATATTTCAGTTTGGTAGGCTGCCAAATAGTATAATGGCTTTCAAAGTAAAATTGCATGAAATTGGCAGACTATTTGCTGGCACCTGTTGGCACAGATCAAGTTGGTCTTACTAATGCTGCTATTGTGCACTGCTTTTAAATAATAATTGTATAACTAGTCTCAAAAACAGAACATAAAATATAGTCCTATGAACCAAYAGAAAGATCAGATCAGTTGGATATAATTATTTAGGGAAGCATTTTTACAAATTACCTATATAGAATATTTCAGAACTAGTTCAAAGATCACGGTGCTTTCTGCTTTAAAGGCTCTGGTGAGGAATTGCTACCTCTTTTTGTTCCATACGTCAGTGGGAGAAGAATTTGTCTTGTGCCTATTTTGCTGAATGTGAGATGAGATAATGGGTCACTTTTCAAGTGTAGTTCTGTCCTGAAAAGGAGCTGTGCAAAAAGGGGGCCATCTAACACGTGTTTCCTTTGTCTATGCAAATGTTCTATTGACTTTTGTACAGAATTATTCTTTCAATATTAATTACTATTTCTCTTGACTCTCTAGTGCATTTGTAGCAGATTCAGCTGTAGCTGAAGTCTTAACTGGAACTGCAGACTGTGTTTTCCCTCCCCTCCTATTCATTCTTCTAGAGATGGATGTAGCAGAATGTAGTCTTTGGAATTTTAATGCAGATTTGCAAGCAAATCAGATTATTGCCCAGTATTTCATACAAAGCTGAAAGAGGGTCCTCTAAGAACCTTTAAAGCTTTACTTAAAAATAAGTTTTGATACAAAACCCACAGTTGAGTGAGAGTGAGGAATGAACCAGGAGAGAGGGATTAGTTGAAGAATTGGGTGTTGAGGTGCTCGAAGAGCAGTAATTGACAATTTCATATAGGAAACTGCAAGTAACCATAGTGGGGTTGATTAAGCAGAAATAATTTTGAGAACTTTGGTTTATATTTCAACTTGAAATGTTTTCCTAAAAGTTGCCCCAACACGTTATTTTAGTCTTTTCCTTCTCARGATGGTAGGGACGTGCTTGGATTCTGGTGCTTAAAGCCATGTGGTTACAACAGAACCTTAGTTTAGAAACAGCAACAAAAAATTCCTGGTGTTTGTGAAAAGCTAAGCAACATCACCCGAGAGTATCCATGTGATGCTTTCCAGTGGCCTGGAAATGCCAGTGGAATATTGGCTGATGTGTAGAGTACGATTTCATGATGAGCATAAGGGAGTGCAGAGCTACTGCAGCTCCTTTGAAGAATACTGGCTCATTAAACTGCCATATGTTAATTGCCTGTAACTTCTCAATGCCATAAAGTGGTGGCTACTTGAAGAACACTTGTGCAGGACCAAGTCAGCTTGACTTTTAACATTTGTACCTCCATCCTCAGCTCTTGCCTTTGTCTTCACTTTGAAATACATGTACATTAGACATGCTGCTTACAACCTTTAGGTAGCATCCAAATTTATAGGCATGTAATACAGGAATTAGAATCATTAATTGATGTACCATCTGGTTACTGTGCAGTTTCTGGAAGTACTCTGTAAAAGGACTATAATTTCTTCAAGATACTATTGTAAAATTGAGTATGTAGCGCTCTGTTCGGAGGGGTTGCTAGATCCTATTTTTATGCATTTTTCCAAAGACTTTGAGCACTRACAGCTTTTTATTTTCTCATGCTACTTGGTCCAGATTATGTCCTAATGTGCCAGTGATTAACTCACATCCTTGCAGTGCCAAACTCTCCAAAGTTTGTAGACTGCCAAAATTGTGGTGTTCTCCTCAGGAGCTTTTGTATTCAACTCCATTAGGAATTCAGACAGCCTTTTACTGCAATTACATCTTTGTTATAAGCAGTTCTCCTAAACTCTTACAAAAAATATTGTTGACGTTTTCCATGGTCCTTTTGTTGTGGGTTAAAATTATTAGCACTGAATAGTTTCTTAAAAAAAAAAAATTAAATTTTTGATCTCTTTTTATGCCACTGTTTTAGGGATGGCTGTAGAAGCAGCTTCTTTGAGAATTGCACAAAGTTTCTGGAGTTGAGCCTGGAAAGGCACAAGATTCTAGACATATAGAACTCATAAAAGAATACAGGTTTTGTTGAAAACTCCACAAGTTACCTGTTTTTTTTTTTTTTTTTGCTCCAGGTGTACTTTTCCTATTACTTTTAAATATGAAATCATATTTAAATATGATTTCTTAGACTTTCTGAGGGGGAAGAAAAAAAGCTGGAAGCGTTTCTCTCTTGTAGTGCTCATAATGACCTGTGTTTTTGCTAGTGCAGTTTGAAAAGATTATGAAGGAGTTGGGCTATAATTTGAATGTGCTTAGGAAGAGGACACATTTGGGAGAGCTGGGGGGAATCTCATGTTCCCTGTCAACGCTTGGCAGCAGAGCTGCATAACGAACATTCTTTTATATTTCCCAAGTTTCAATAGATTTGAACTGTGTATCTGGAATGGTATTGCTTTTCAGCACTATCAGATTGTTTCCATTAGGAGCTGCAAAAAGAAATGGTTTTGGTTTGCTCTGATTCTTTTAAAATACTGTGGGGTGGGAGGTGCAGGGTACCACATTGTGGTACTGGTCTAAATCAGAAGTTGCTCAGGTTTTTGTTCAGCCTCTGGCCATGGGCTGGCAGCTCAGCCTGATGTTCCTTCCAGGCCAACTAACATGTATTTCCAGCAGGTATTCGGCCCTTCCTTGCATGTTTGACAGAGGTCACAAGCGTGCTATCTTAGAACAACAGGTTTGTTTGGACTCTAAAGATAGCCAGGGTCAAAATTCGTCGGACCTGAGTGATGCAGTCAGCAATCGGCTTCGCTCCTCTGTGTTAACTTGGAAGCCCAGTATTGGCTGATGTTTTCAGGCTAATATGTTGCACATTAGCATTCTACTGAGTAACATCTCTCTGGCTTATAATGGATCTCTTCCTGCCTCAGTATTCCTCAGAGAAAAACTCCAAGCCTTGCTTTTCTTCCTGGGTAAACTTTGAAGGAGACTGTGAGGCATTGTGCAACATATGTTAGTATTTTAATGTCCTTGGCATGCATCCTTTTTAAACCGTCTATCTTGTCCCACTTAAAATACGGGCTTTAAAATGTTGGAGCACCTTAGTCTTGCATTTGTTTCTGTATTGTAGAGTTGTTTTTATTGTAAGAATTGTGTTGCGTGCCCTATTACAGTGGTTAATGCTGATTAAACCCTGAGTGGAGTACTGTGAAACCAGTAGTTAAGACAAATGTGTTCGTGGAGTTTCTGCATTTATGTTCTGTGAGCGGAGGTTGGTATTTACTCTGTGTGACTTAATGCTGAAATCATAATATTCCAGAATAAGTAGCACTGTATTTTATGAAAACAAAAAGCCGTTTGCTGTTAATTTTATCCCATAAGGAATGGCTTTACTGAGCTGAGCATTCGAGTGTGCTTAGGTTGCCTTTGAAATTGTAAACTTGGATTCTTGTAATGTTACTTGATCCTGGGGAATCTTCAGCMCCGACTCGTTTCAAACAAGGTTTGCCAGTCAGAATTCTCCAAAGGAAAGACGCCCGTGATACAGGGTGTCTTTCATTTAGAGTGTCCACTTCTGTGTAGCACAGCAGTTTCCAGAATGATTGTTCTTTTTTTCCCTGGGACCGTTAAAAATTAGTAGCCATTCCAGTAAATAACTGGTGCTATCT
Source organism: Nothoprocta perdicaria (assembly GCF_003342845.1). NCBI lineage: Eukaryota > Metazoa > Chordata > Aves > Tinamiformes > Tinamidae > Nothoprocta > Nothoprocta perdicaria. The sequence continues at coordinate 981,641 of NW_020454328.1, read as the reverse complement.
ACTAAATATGTCTCCTTAAGGGAATTTTGAAAGAACCTGAAAAGCCTGTGTGACCCTTGCTAGCATTTCAGTGTCCTAGGCATGTTTTTACTCTAAATTCACTGATGTAAGTGAGATGGAGTAGACATCTTATACTAGCTTGTAACAACAGTATTTTAAACTGGTCTGTGCATTTCCTGACTTCTTTGGAACTATATGGAACTGTGGAAGCTTTCTTGTCCTTAGAAATCTAGCATAATACATCATGTACCCTTTTTGATTGCAGAAGCATAAATACAGGTCACTTGAGATGCAGCGAGGACCAGTTGCTGAACTGGAACGGGAGAAGCCCCATGAAGAGCTCTCAGCTCTGCTCGCTGCAGGACGGCTTAATTCTCGTGTGCTCATTTCCTCCCTCCCCCAATCTATCCGGCTTGGCCTCATAGTTCAGATGTTTGCATCTACAAATAGATCCAAATGCTGCGCAAATGCCATAGTGCTTAATATTCCAATTGAATCTGGATGCCCTTGTTGAATGGTACATGAACTGAGGTGGGGCCCTTCYGAAGGCAGTTTTTAAATCAAATCAGTATCTTTGGCTTCTAATCACAAAGAAGGGAGGAAAAAAACCCTTGCTTTGGACATTATGGTGTTTTTCAGACTGAGATMCAGAAACTAGTTAAATCATAATCAACTTTGTTTGGAATAACTAACATGCATTCTGCTGCTCTGAAGGAAGCATTTAACTTTGAGGGTTTTTTTACAGTATTTTGCCATAGGTGAGGATTGTAGCAGTTGACACCGACTTTCCTGGGGTTGTGCAAGACACTGCTCTCGCTGCAGGTTTACGATTTAACAGTGGAGCTTTCGTTGTTCTCCACAGCTGGAGAATTCCCAGGCACAGGAGTGCGGCCCTCTGATGGACAGTGTGTGGGGGAGATGTGGAAGGAGTGTGAGGTGCTCAAGTCTGTGGCTCATATTCCATAAATATGATGAATTTGGTTGTCTGAAGCTATGTAGTGTATAACCTGGAACTCTGACAGTGGCACTTCTTTGCTTACATGTATGTTTTTCTAGATTATTAGAAACCTTTATTGATGAGTTAAGTAATGAAAGCATTATTGTTGCACTCAGCTGCTTAATTTCATTTTAAAACACCAAAATGCTCATGAGTTAAACACATCTGGGTCATATTTTGAGGAAAGTATTTTTTAATCTCTTCCAGAGGTACATGCCACAGGATTCAACTACCAAAATGAGGATGAAAAGGTTACTCTTTCCTTTCCCAGTACCCTTCAGAAAGGTAAGGGCTGTTTCCATGCTGGCAGCTTGGCTCAAATGTGTGTTKAAGGTGTTGGCTCTTAGAAAAGCTAGAAGATGGTACTGTCTCCTCTTAAGTTCCTAACTGTGAATGTCAGGCTCCCCAGGGAGTCTGTCCGTTTTAAGTCAACAGAACACTGAAAGAATGGGATTCTTTCAAATATCCATTAGCTAGCTGAATTGAATTGAAGTTAATTCTGGAAGTATTTAAAAGATTGAATTCCCTTAGCTAGTACAAAGAATGCATTTCAAATAAGTGTCATAAAATTGGTATAATTCTGGTTTTGCAGGAAGTATTTTGATTGTATTTTTGACTTGCCCGTGAATGGATGGCACAAGATTTATTTGTAACAGGCAGTGCAGATCAGTTGCTTGACTTACGAAACCTCTTCTAGGTTTCTTTGATACTGATCTTATCAATAATTTTTGTAGGAAGCATAAGTGATAAAATKGCTTTCGCTCTAGGCCATGGAGTTGGAAAGATTGTTTCCTTTATAGTACTGCTTGCTTCTTACTCCTGAGATGATTCTAATTATTTACCTGCTATTGGCAGTTAAGCACAGAAGCTATTTATATTAGATACTGATGATCTGTTCTCTGCTTACCGAGGAAGAGCTAATCTGAATTACTGCAGTATTTTCCTAGGTGTGAATGTACTAATTCATTTGCAACAGTGCTACAGTATTTTGCTCTGCGGGATTTGTAGATTGGAACTCAGCTCCACAAATCAAATAAAGCAGTTTTATTCCATCTTTGCAGACACAGATGTAAAGATCCGTAGTGGGGAACCTTAGTGTTTCATTCCGTGGAATATTGGCATGCTGCCTTTCTGATCAAGATCAAGTTTCCCCTTTTGTACAGAGACAGCAAGGGCAGAATAAATCCTGAGACTAATTGACTTAGAAGCTAGAAAGCAACCAGTGCTCCCCTTTGGCTTCTGGAGAAGACTTCTTAGGATGCTATTATTACTTAATAGCCATCCTATATTTTTGCTCAAAATATAAGTGTTGACCTGAAAAGCCTGCAGGTTATTGCAGTGCATTTAGGAGATGAGGATGAATATTGCAGAAGCCTGTCAGGAATTTTACCAGTCAAGTGCTAGAAGGTTTGTTTTTTTTTTTTTTTGGTGATTCTGGCTTTGCCTGCTTTCCATACGGCTGTAGTTCTGTTGGAGCAGTATTTTATATAAGAGTACTGAAGGACTGGAGGGAGACTTCCACAAAAACGATGGCCTGAGGTGAGTTAAAGGGACATGTTATTTCAGAAAGGCATTGGACCAGCTAAGTAGCCTGGCCTCAAGGTTCAGACCAAATAAATATTCTGTTTGTCACACGCAACTAACAGTGTCCCATGTGTTTTCRTTTCAGGGACAGGGACGTTAAAGATAGACTTTGTAGGGGAGCTGAATGATAAAATGAAAGGTTTTTATCGAAGTAAATATACCACCCCTACTGGAGATACACGCTACGCTGCTGTCACTCAGTTTGAGGTATGGGCTACATTTTTACTGTTGCTGATCTTCATAAAAGAAGCAAATACCTAATTTTCTAGCTGCTGCCATAACTTCTATGTAAATTCCAAAAATCCATGTTTTTTGCATCTTCTGGAAGTGTCTGGATAACGCCTTTGCATTGTGACTTTGAAGGTCAGTAAATTCAGGACCTGGCAAAATCCCCAGCCAAGGCTCGTGCCTGTATAGGGCACATTATCTAAGTACAATAGCTGCAGTGTTTAAAAACAGCTCTATATGTAGCTGTGGTCAAGTATCTTGTTATAAATTACCTTCATGAAGTATATTAATATTATAATAGATTATTCTGGTTTTCTGTCAGTATCTTAATAGCATCTGGCTCTGGCTTGTATTTTGGATGCTATCTCAAGTGTTATGTAAACTCTGGACATACTGACAGAATTTTATACCATACTGTAATTTCATGGTTATCTGCCTGGTTACATAAAAACATGGAGCAGTTACCTAGTACAAATAGAAGGTCTCTTGCGTGCAGTCTAGTTGGTAGAATAAAAATAGGTGGTCTTGTATGTTCTGTCTGTGAATGCCTGGGTGCCTGCTCTGCTTTCACATGACTGAGCTTTRCTCCTCTCATGACTCTGCTAAAATTTGCTCAGACTGTAGAATTCCATCAGAGCACAGAGTGCGGCTCAGCTGTGATTTCTAAGCAGAAATAAGCTATCAGTAGGAATTAAATGCCCTCATTTGGGGCTCAAGGAAAAAGAATGAGGAGACTCTTTATCCTAGTGACTAGCTGTAGCTCAGCTAACTTCTTGCCTGCAGAATGTAGTGAATTTGTCTGTTTTATTGCAACAGCCTCTTGTGAAAGATTGATTTGGTTAATGCTGTTTTTTCCTTAAGGCTACTGATGCTCGCAGAGCTTTCCCTTGCTGGGATGAACCTGCCATCAAGGCAACATTTGATATTTCGTTGGTGGTCCCTAAAGACAGAGTAGCTTTGTCAAATATGGTAAGTAAACTATGTTTTAAATAAAACAGTRGTAGCTTTATTAAAACTGTAATAAAACCAGGCATTTATTTGAAACATAATGTGTTTTACTGCTATCTCTTGCTTTGCTTTTCTAAATGGAGAGAACTGCTATGATGTCGAGTCTAGCATAAAACCTAAAGAGGCTGTGCAGACCACAGCCTTGTTTGTTTAAAAAAAAAAAAAAAAAGAAAAAGTCTTAGCATATGTCATGCCACGTGCTGCTTGATTAAGAATGACTGAAAAATAACCCTTTGCTTGTTTATATAGCTGTTCTAGCTATGTAAGCAGACATAGCACTTGAGAAAAATAAGCATAATTTCTACCCTAGAGAATTTCTGACCAGAACGAGGTTAAAATATGCAACTAGTAGTACTTCTGTTGCAAAAATATAAAGGAATATTTTCAGGTTCCCATTTTAAATATAGGTACAAGTATTTTCAGAAGGTGTTGCTAGAAAAGACCAGTCAGTTTTACAGTAGATCCTTACTCCAATAACTTAACTTGTATAGTTAGCACTAAAGATTAGCCTTGTCCAGTAATCAAATGGCTCAAGTTCTTTATTTCAGAATTTAAATGAAATGGCAATTGGGGTGATGTTATCATCCTTTTTGGATGATAACCAGTTGATAGCAAGCTTATTCGGCAATCTTTGCAGTAATGGAATATATGTTATGAAAGTACACTGCCATATATGATGGGTCTTTTCTTTTTAATTAGACRGGGCACTTTAATGTGGTCAATATTTTAAAACTGTCCCAGAAATTATCTTGTTTGGAATGTTTTGACTCCTAATGGTAAATATTTAGTCAATGGTCTTGCGTAACATGGTTTCACTTCCACGAAACTAACTCATTCCCTTTCATGTTGAAAGAATGTCATCGACCGGAAACCRTACCCAGATGACGAGAACCTTGTGGAAGTGAAGTTTGCTCGCACCCCTATAATGTCGACGTATCTTGTAGCGTTTGTGGTGGGAGAATATGACTTTGTAGAGACCAGGTCTCTTGATGGTGTCTTAGTGCGTGTTTACACCCCTGTTGGCAAAGCAGAACAAGGAAAGTTTGCATTAGAGGTAAAGGTGCTCAGAGTGATTTCGTTACTGCTACGGAAACGGGGCGGGCTGAACACCTCTCTGCTGTGTTTAGTCATGTAAATCGCGAAAAACTTGGGAAAGTGGCAGGATTTTTGTTTCTTTTGCTCTAATAGTTTGGAGAGACGAGGCTTGATATTAAACCAAAAAAATGTGGACACATCACTGTAGGTAATGACAAAAACATACATTTTAATCCAGTCATTACGATTTGACGATGTGTGCTCTTGTCCAAAGGCAGTGGAAAATGCTGAAGGGCAGGTACAGCCTGGCGGGGGAAAGGGGTGGGATGGGATGTGTGAGGATCCTGTGCTGGGCTGCCCTGGAATTTCTCAGTGCAGTTTCTGGAACCAATCCTTTCTGTATTGATTTCTTGGGCTAATTTGAGCCATGAAGAAATTCTCAGGTTTCATCTATTGCTCAAAGTTAACATAACATTTACTAGGTTTCTCCTTTATCTCTTACAGGTTGCTGCTAAAACTCTGCCTTTTTATAAGGACTACTTCAATGTTCCTTACCCTCTTCCTAAAATTGATCTCATAGCTATTGCAGACTTTGCTGCTGGTAAAGTAACTCACTTTATTGATGAACTGTGTTTTATTTGAATTTTAAACATTTAGGAAGAGGTGTGTATCAATATCAATAAACCTTTGTATTTATTTTATAAAGGTGCCATGGAGAACTGGGGCCTTGTTACTTATAGGTATGCTGTTAAAATACTGTCTTTCCCCCTCTTTGTTCACTAATTTTTGGAAATAATTGAATTAGTTTGAGGAAGGTGTAATGATTGGGTATCAACCCAAATAAGGCAGAGTAAATACCTTCAACTGTAGCTTCAGTTAGATTAATTTTGACTTCTGTAGCAGCGTGCCTTATTGTACAAACCTTAGGAAGGCAAGAATGAGCTATTATGACTACTGTCCAAGGGTGTGAGATTTTAAAGTGTCTGGCAGCACTGCCTGTTCTACAAGAGAACTTTCTTGGCTGCTTTTTTTCCCCCATAAAAGTTACTTTCTTACTGAAACAGCTTAAAGATTTTCTTGTTTTATGTTGCAGGCAAGTTGGTAAATCTCAGCCACCACAGTACATAAGCATGTGGGTTTGAGTAATTAAAATTATTAACTTGCCTTCCTTTTCATTTTTTTGTTAATCTGATCAAGCTTTTCTGTGTTTGCTTGATATTCTTATATTATCTGTCCTCATTGCTAGAATGATCTTTCTCTGTTTTGTATAACATTGGACTTACAAACTTTGGACCTGAATCCTGAAATCGCTTGCGTTTATTCTGCTAATCTTTTAATTTGGCTTTTAAAATTTGTAATGGAAATTTGAGCCCAGGCTTAAAATGTACTTGTTTGCTTATTGCAACTCTGCTGAAATCTGATACCTTGCTCCCAGTGGAAGAAAATATTTGTCCTGGATGAGTAGAATTTTTGGAAACCTTTCTTGATTTTAGCATTACATTCTTCCCCTACGCTCACTTTGGCACGCTTGCTTTATTCCTTTTGGGGACAGAASGCTGGCATAATATGCAGGCACAGCCTATATTTTGGGGTGCACTTTTCCTTTCCACCCCCTCCGAGCTGCAGGAGTCTAGAAGTCTTTCCTGCCTGCGCCCGGTGTTGCCCATGCGGGTGCTCCCAGCCCAAGGGCATGTGCCCGGCCCGGGGAGCGYGGGCCATGCACGTGCAGCCCTTGTGCAGAGAGAATCCTGGGCAGCTGCAGTGGCCAGTGCAAGAGGGCTGCCTGGGAGCTTGGAAGCACAGGAATCCCTTCTGGATGAGGCAGGGAGAGCAGACTTGCTGCGGTGCAAAGGGAGGTGCAGTTGAGCTGAGGTTGGTCCCCCACCCTTCCCTTCTGACTAGGCTATATAGGTGAGCTGTTTCATAAACACAGGATAYGTTTTCTTGGTCCTGCCTGGGTTCTTGCACTTGTCTTCTTGCATGCCATAAGGAATTGTTGCTCCAAAGCATTCCGACAGCTGCGGAACTTACCAAAACAATTGAATGYACAAAATAAAATAGCTTTTGGGTTTTAGTTCCTTAGGGTGTTTTTTTTTTTTTTTCTGTTGTACTGATCACTTTTTAGCTTGCTTAGGTAATATAACCTGTTTTTAATGATTTTGGTTTCTTTCCCTAGGCATGTAGCATTCAGTTCAATTCTTTCTTTCTTAAATACAGGGAGACTGCATTGCTCATTGACCCCAAAAATTCCTGTTCTTCATCTCGCCAGTGGGTAGCTCTGGTTGTAGGACATGAACTGGCTCATCAGTGGTTTGGGAACCTCGTGACCATGGTATCTAATAGTTTCAAGTCTTCTCTTCTGTTTTTTGATGTGTACTTTGTAARCTGTGTTGCTTTCTCAAGTGTCCCTTTGATAATAAGCATGTTCCTTCAAAATAATTTAAAGAAGATGTTATTAGCACTTTCTCTTCTACTAGTGTATTCTTTTAAAGTATTTCTCAATCTTTTCTGTATAAAATAATATTCACTTGTCAGTGTAGCCCTGACTCCAGCTGAGCAGGTGTTCTGTGGAAACCTGAAATGATTCTGGACAGTCAGATTATCTAGATGTGATAAACCAGCATTTTTGTGTAGGGATTAATCGCTCATCACTCTCTCATACCAAGCAGGCATATCAGTATCAACTCAACATTGCAATTTATTCAGCTGCAATAGTTGAAAAATTGAGCTGTAGTAACCTATATGAATTACTTTGGATACATGAGGAGCCAAGTCTCATAATGCTTTGATGTTTAAGGCATTTTGGTAGGAATAGAAGTTATTGTAAGAGGCAGAGAGAGGTCCTATCTAGTGCACATCTTTCATAGCTTCTGCTATTACCAAATAGTTTCAGCCTACTCTGCTAATTAGATCTGACATTCCTTCTCCCTGAGCTCTGCAAACACACACCTGAACCCAAACGTTTCACAGGCCAGGAAGRTTTTATTTTCTGTTGTTAGAAACCTCCATGTTCAGTTAAAAAGAACATGGCCTCACAATGGAAAATCATCTCTGCTCTGGCTTTTGGACTGTTTAAGTGGAATGTGTGTAGAGGGAAGAGAATCCCCAATGTAAACATTAACTGAAGCACTAAGCAGGACTTCTCAGGCTCTCCATAGCACTCTGCATCTTAAAATCCAGTCAGCTGTCTATTCTTCCTTGTGGTAACACAGATAACTCCTTCATCCACATGAGAGCAACAGCATATTTACATGGAAAAGTAATACTACAATAATGCATTTTGAGCTTTAATGCAGTTGAGCAGCTGGGAGCAAAGAGAGCCAGAATCTTAAGTCTAGACAATGTTCTGGTTTGCCAGCAAGCACCTGGGGGACCACTAGTGATCCAAAAGATTTTTACAGAGAGGAATCTCTACTTACGGAAGAGATACCCGTGTCATCCTTGATCAACAGGCTTCTTAAGTAAATGCATTTTCTTTTAATCTCTCTCTGCGTTCTGTGCTTAAATCTTTGTAGGAATGGTGGACTCATCTCTGGCTGAATGAAGGATTTGCTTCCTGGATTGAGTACCTGTGTGTAGATCACTGTTTTCCAGAGTATGATATCTGGACTCAGTTTGTTTCTGCTGATTACACGCGAGCTCAAGAGCTTGATGCCTTAGACAACAGTCATCCCATTGAAGTAAGTCCTTTCTTTCACCTATTGGTTTTCTTCCTTTTTTTTTTTCTTTTCAGCTGCGTGTAAACTTTTTTCCTTTAGGGGGAAAAGGAATATTTGCAGTCATCCATAATGCAGGGGAAAACAGAAGGTTGCATTTACATTTTGAATGTAATCTACTAAAATTAGGATTTAAGAAATGAGGTCTGAGGATTTKATGACTTCTGTTTTGCTGTTCTACCAACTTAAAATGGCAGAGTTACTACTACTTGTATTTTGATTTCTGATCAAAGTGGGTAGCTTTGTGGCCTTTGTGCACAGTGAAATAGCTACTGAAAKTTACTGCTTAAATATCAAAAGCAGTGTTTAACATATGGCAAAATCAGGATTGATTTATACCTCATTGGATGCTGAGAAATTCCTTCCACCAAGACAAGCTAGCGGTGATGATGGATGGAACTTTTCCTTAAACAACAGAACAAGCAAGATCGAAATCTTGTAGTGATTAAAATTGTTCTCACTAGAAATTATCCTGTTTGCCACAGGTTAGTGTTGGCCATCCAGCTGAAGTAGATGAAATATTTGATGCTATTTCTTACAGCAAGGGAGCATCTGTAATCCGCATGCTACATGACTACATTGGTGATGAGGTAAATAGATTATTGTTTAAAAGTTTAATGCAGATTGTCAAATATTCTCATGGTTACAAACGTCTGATTTTTGAATTCGAATATTGCATAATTTGTGTTTTGAAAACATTTTTTTCCACTTTGTTTTGGGCTATATTTAAACCTACAGAAGAGAAGTAAGAGAGGTGGGAATTAAATTTGTGTATTTTCCCATTCATTAACTATTTAAATATTAAAAGCAGGCCAGCAACATGTGAGTTATTCTGTCTAGTAGCAYAACTCAGAAGGGAGTTATTGATCCTAGGATTCTTTGTCTGGTTCTTGAATACAAGTTTAGTGCGAAGGGAGTCCAGCAAGAGCCTCYGTTCTGGTGCCCCTAACATATTTAATTGTATGTTCTTAGGACTTTCGGAAAGGAATGAATTTATATTTAACCAAGTTCCAGCAGAAGAATGCAGCTACAGGTAACTGATTATTATAACCTTAAAAATAACTTCTGGAGAAAAATAATGTACRTTTCTGAAGTGTTAGATTCTTTAATGGCTAGTTTTTCAACCAAGGATCACTCAAGAAAAGAAATGTGGGTCTTGTTTCTAGTTTTTGTACAGTGTGGTTTCAGCACAGYAAGAATTCAGCATCCTCTGGAGGTTCTGCAGCTCAGGAGTATTTGCCTGAGGGTATCTGAAGAGGCTGCATTAGCTGTTGATAACGTGTSTGTGCAATAATCTGAATTGGAAGTGGTATGTTGTCATATAGGCCTTTTGCAGGCTTTCTTTTGCAGAATTGATTGTGTGATTGAACACCTCAAAGGTTTGTCTAGCATCTTACAGCACTTTACATATCTGTTTGTCTATCTATCTATATATATATATTTGTGTATGAGATGTAACTGTGGAAGTGGAACATCGTGTTCTATCAGTATAAAACAATCCATTTGGTCAACTGAATCTTTYGATGTAATACATGAAAAACCTACGGAAAGATGCTTCTTTTCACCACTTTGAATATTTAATGCTGCTTTGTCATATACTCCATCACAATGTGTATAGTGTATTTTTTATTGCTTTGTTTTATAAGTTAATGATGCTTTTTCACTCCTATATGTAGTTTTAACTATTTCTCTTTTTTGTGTGTGGTATGAATTATCAATTACAATTACATATATTCATATATACTTACGCTTTAAAAAAAGCTCCAAATTTGCAGGGCRAACTGAAGGAATACACACCCCTTACCTTCCAATACCTGCGTAATGTTCTTAACTATCTGAAGCAGCAGTACTYGAGGGTATTCAGCCTGACTTTTCTTCTGCAGAGGATCTTTGGGAAAGCCTGGAAAAAGCCAGTGGAAAACCCATTGCTGCCGTGATGAACACGTGGACCAAGCAAATGGGGTTCCCCCTTATTTACGTGGAAGCTGAACAGGTACTTTGTATGAATCTTTATATCTAACTACATTTTTGCAGCACTTTTAGATCAAAGATTATGCTTGTAACTTTGTTTTAGGTCAAATTTAGTATCAATGATGTATTAATAATAAAATAAAACACCCAAAACTCCTTTATTTCCCTGTTCCTGAAAGGGAAGTGCAGTTCMCTCGAGGAACCCAGTGCAAAGTGACAAGCAGCTGGTGCACGAGTGCTGCGGATCATGTGCTCGCACTTTGCTGACACAGCCCTTTTGCTCTTTCTCTATGAAATGGGGTGGGAAGTATCTGACTTAGCTCCTCGTACCAGATGTTTTGCTTCTCASTCCAGCTGATGATGCTTATTCTACAGGATTGCAGAGAAGATGAGAAGCAGTGGCTGGAAGCTGAAGCCACGCAACAAATTCGAACAAGAAATCAGAGATTTTAGTTGTGTGACCTTATAGGATGCTTTAATATTGACTTCTGATAGTGCGGTTTGCTCAGCTTCACTCTTCATGGAAGTGGTGTTCTGTGTTGAATTCTTTAMAATATGTTAATAATACAATAGTATTTGTTTTTCTTTTTTATTTTTTCCTTTGTAGCAAGAAGAGGACAAAGTGTTGAAGTTAGTCCAGAAGAAATTCTGTGCCAGTGGGCCCTATACTGGTAAGACAAGAGCTAGGAGCAAGAATGGAGCATTCCTTGGGTTTCATGCAGTGGCAGCAATTTTGAGCTCAAACAACTGCACTGCTGAGCAGGCTGTGCTTGGGTTCAGGTGTAATAACTCTGTGTTAGCTTTATAGTCGTGTTGGAATAAGAATGCCTCGTACAGATACAAGTTCAATCCCAAGACGGATTCCATCTGCCTTTCACACTTATGGAAATTAAAGTGCTTGATGTCAAAAGCTGTTTAGAGAACCTTGGTTTGGGGCCGTAGAACTCTCCTTTTACTTCAGCTGTAAAATTAAGCTTCCCTAAACTGCTGCTGAAACTTGTTTGAACATTGGACAAAACTTCTCAGTGTTTGCAAATTTTTTATTRTTGAGACCTTCCTTTCTTGCTTACTCCTTTCAGGGGAAGACTTCCCCATGTGGATGGTCCCCATAAGCATTTGTACAAGTGATGATCCCACCTGTGCCAAAATGCAGATATTGATGGACAAGGCAGAGCTGACCCTGGTTTTGAAAGACACGAAACCAGACCAGTGGGTAAAGGTAAGTTGGCATAAAAGAAAACATTCCTGGGAATAAAAGCCTGTGTCRCTGTGATGTTCCTCAGCATTTCATTTTCCTCTTTCCTCTCTTTGTTTTTCTTGCAATCTTACATGCTGCTATTGGATATTTGCTCCTCTCTGTAATGCTACTTAGTGTGGTCTTTTCCTTTCAGGGTTTGTTTCTAAGAGTAGTTTAGACAATGTAAACTCAAACCATTTAAAAGTCCAATCTCAGAAAAAGAGTGCTATTAAATAGAGGCAGCTTTTGAGTTGAACTGTGGTGGCTCTTTTGGTGTCCCATAGCAACCACAGCTTAGTTAAAGTCTCTCCTGAGCAAAAATAGTTCTATTTATCTTTCATTAGTGTGAGGGTTTTCTACTGACCRTTAGCCAGCAWGTACMAATCTGCAAGTAGAGAAAAATCACYGTTGCAGCCACCAGTCAGAAATGATACCTAAAAACTGAAAGGCAGCAACTGGTTGGGATTACTGCTGTATGAGCTGCTGTACTGAATAATTGCTCCTAAACTGGAGCTGTAATCTGAGAGATGGGTCTGTGAGCACTTGTCCCTTTCTGATTCTGTATCACATCTTCCCACTTCACTAGCTCAGGAATTCCACTTGTTAGGCCGAGGTGTTCCTTGGAAACACCACATCAGTTTAGTGCCTCTCTGGGAACAGAGGGACTTGAAATGGAAACTGCGGAAAACCGCTCCTCTAAATGAGGTGAGGATTGTTATTGCTGCCCAGAAAGCAGGAATCCAGCCGAGTTCAAGGTCAACTGTGGGACTTCTGGCTGGAGAGGTGGCCRCTCTGTGGCTTTCTCAGTAGTCCTGTAGTCCTCATGGTGCTGTGACAGGTGGACTGGCCACAATTACAGTACCACTAAAGGGGGCTGCTTACTGATATTGGGTCCTGTCGCTCAGCAAATCCCCAAAACATCGGTATGTGGCTCGTCGAGCTTGCGAACAGTGACTTGCTTTTACACAGGGCAGAGATGCTTTCCTTTTTTTGAGGATGTGGAAAGATTTATGTAAATTAGATTCAGAAAATTTGAGTGATTCCTGAATGTTGCAGTGATTCTTTCTCCACCAAAACTGAATTGAGCAAACTGCAGGAGTGAGGCCACATTGGATTTGGCTTTCCTTTGAAGRGCTAAATTTGAACTGAAAAGTACTTGTCACAGCTGCATGTTGCAGGAGTCCAGATCCTAGCACCTGCAGCTTCCCACAGCTTATTTTCTCAGGTGCATGGCTACCTTCACCTCAGTTAGGTTATCCCCCAAAGAGAAGTTTATTTTCTCTCCCTACTCTTTTTTTTTGTCTTTTTAGTCTTTTATAAATTTATAAATTTCTTCTTTTGATTCCTGTACAAAATAGTAATGATTTAAGATGACAGTGACTTCTCTGTACTGCAGTGCTTTGAGAAACTTCTAATGGTCCAAAAATAAAAAGGCATTTCCTTATTTATTCCTTGTTTTTCTTTTTTACTCTTTTGGTCGTTTCAGTTAAACCTYGGAACAGTAGGGTTTTATCGTACTCAGTATAGCTCTGACATGCTGGAGAGTTTAATACCAGCGATCAAAGACCTCTCCCTACCCCCTGTGGACAGGCTTGGCCTGCAGAATGATCTTTTCTCTCTGGTAAGCAAACTTTTTGTTATTCTCTGTCCTCCTCTCTAATAATGAGCTGCAGTAACTGCAAAAATCAGGCTCCAGATTCTGGAGGCAAAACGCCTTTGAGATTACTGTATACATCTAGCTGTTAATTAGCATGACAAGTTCTCACTTGCATAATAAGACTCAAATCCTGGGTTAGCAGCCGGTCTATGATTTCTGTTTTACTGTTCTCCATAGTGGTGTATCATTTTGTTATCAATTTATCTCCTCATTTAATAAGCCTCAAAGATTGTATCAGCACCAGGTGCTGTACTCACATGGGCTTGTTCGAGCAGCTTTGCACTGCAGAAAGTGGCTGTTGTGGATTCTTACTGTTTAAAGCAATGGATTTTACCCCAAAGGGAGGTGCCAGCTCTGAACAATTGGTTACTGCCCTTTGTATTTCAAGTTTTACTTTCCTATCCTTGCTAGTCGGCAAATATTTGAAAGTTTTTCAATGTGGCTTTCATCCCCTSCCTGTCTAGGTTCAGAGCTTGCAACTCTTGTCACGGCTTAGGTGAAGCTGTTCAAAACTTCAGCTTGAGTCTGTTTCCCAAATATTTCAGGCCCATCGGACAAAAAAAGGAAGAAATAGTACACATAAGAACATTATGTGTTAGGATTTTGATTTCCATTTTAATTTATCTTTTTGTCACAGTTGAAGATAGCTGAATAGGAAAAACTAACCTCCGCCACTACTTCTGTACCATAAGTTATTGTTCTCTTGCCAGATTAGCAAAACCTGAGCAAATGTGGTTGGAGATGACCACTCTAGATACTGTGAACCAGACTAAGCTCTGAGTGTTTATTTTCACCATGTTCTGAAGCGGTTAATATGAAATTTTCCAGACAGAGGTGGAAAGGCAGCACTTCTTGTACTAATTCATGAAAGCAGGAAGAGAAAATGACTTCTATGGTTTAATTTAATAAAAAGCAAAAATTAAATCTCTAAATCTTTATACTCTTTTTAGTTTAAGATTTGGTGGGTGTAAGTATCTGGCTGAGAATATTTCTGGAGGTTTTGTTATCTCTTGCCAGCATTACTGCAATTTTGATAAGTCACTTAATCTTTGTCTGTTTCCTGTTTGCAAAATGTGCTCGTAATTACGTAGGCCTCTCCTTGCAAAGTGCTTACGTGTGTATAAAGCCTCGTGTGCCCTGAGCAGACAGCTCAAGTGTTGTGACTAATGCTCACCCACCTTGGCAGAACCCCACGTTGCAGGGAAATGTACTTCATGCTCAGAATATGCAAAGGGAACGGGGAAGGCTGTTAAATAATGCAGTCATCTTGGTTCCTTTTGGAAATAAGATTAATCTGTGTCTTTTCCTCTCCCAGGCTCGAGCTGGAATCATTAGCACTGTAGAGGTTCTAAAAGTCATGGAAGCTTTTGTGAATGAGCCCAATTATACTGTGTGGAGCGACCTCAGCTGTAACCTGGGGATTCTCTCAACTCTCTTGTCCCACACAGACTTCTATGAGGAAATCCAGGTCTTCGTGAAAGACGTCTTTTCACCCATAGGGGAGAGACTGGGATGGGACCCCAAACCTGGAGAGGGTAGGAAACTTATGCTGTGGCATCCAGGAGTGGCTGCTGTGTAAACAGGTCATCAAGAACTCAGGATGGGGAGAGAGGAGGGAGGAGGAAGACTGAAGGAGGTGGTTGGGGTATTTTTATATTTGGAAACCAAAACACAAACAAATCTCTCTTCTCAACCCCAAGGTCTAGTGCTATGTTTTTTCTCTCTCCTTAGTTTCTATTCCATAAAAATTCTCCGTTCTAGCTATGTATTGGATGCAGTGCATGCCTCTTGTTACACTAAATGGATGTAAAGCTTATATACATGTATGTTTGCTTACCATACTGAAGAGTTCTGTTGTAGACTCGAGCGGCAATTACTACTGGCTTAGCTCAGGCTGCAGGCCTAGCCTATTGTGCTTTGGTCCACAGAATCATCCTCTTCTGACCCTCCCGGGCATAAAAAACAGTGACAGCTTCTCCAGGTGGCACCAAAGAGAGTGGAAAAGGTCTATTTTCTTTAGATAGCCTCAGATATATGGGAGGATTATTATTCAGTTCTACACTAATTGCTGTAGGTGAAAGAACATTTCATAAGTTTAACCACTGAATCATGTCCCCCAATAATTCTTCTTTTTCCTCATATTCATTAGGTCATCTCGATGCCCTTCTGAGGGGTCTGGTCTTGGGCAAACTAGGAAAAGCCGGGCACAAGGCAACACTAGAAGAAGCTCGACGCCGATTTAAGGACCACGTGGAAGGAAAACACGTCCTGTCAGCTGATCTGAGGAGTCCTGTAGGTTATCGTCTACTCTGGTTCCAAAAGATMGTCCCCCAGTCCCCTCGCTAGTACAGCGTGCATTGAGCTGTTCGTATTGCCCAGAACAGGCAAGCTAGAGGAAACCAGTGTCCTGGTATGAAAGGATGTGAACTCTAATCTAAGCCTGAGAAATTAAGGAAGAGGGGGGTAAGGAGCTGATGAAGAATCCTTAGAATGTAGGAGAGATCTGTGTCTCTTCCAGATCAATTTGTCTAAATTCTTAACTAGTTTTTACATATATGGGTATATATCCTGTCTTAGAGCCCTTTTCATGCTATTGGCTTTTTACTGTGTTTCTAAAAACATGCTTTGTGAAGGACCTTCCCTATTTCTGCTCTATCTTAGGTATACGTAACTATTTTGAAGCACGGAGATAGTACTACTTTAGACACTATGCTAAAGGTGAGTGCACACAGTATCAATTTATGAAGTCAAAAGCCAATTATTCTATCCTGTAAGTTCCTCTAAGGTGTATTTTTTCCTGAAATCTACTCCTGTGTTTTACAGGTGATGTGAAAAGTAGGACCGTGTTTCGCTAGATCCCCGGTCCAYTTGCAATGTTAAATTGCCACCTAGTGGATTGTTGCAGAGTTTCATTGCTCAGAGGCTTGGTCCTCCTTGGCCTTACAGAAACAGTGCTTAGAAGATTAGTTTGCTCCTAGTGGTCCTTTCTGATGATGTGCATTTAATAAGGTGCCTTCTCTTAGTGAATAATCCTGCAGCTATTCACTTGTTCAGTTTGCCGTCCGTTTTGCCCAGAGACCAATGTAGCAGCACTAAAAACAGAGCAGATTTAGTAGTTGGAGGTAAGAGCAAGTCCCTGCATGGCACTGTGCATTAATGTTCTTCCCTCTGGCTTTGAAGCTTCACAAGCAGGCGGACATGCAGGAGGAGAAGAACCGGATCGAGCGCGTTCTCGGAGCCATCTCTCAACCAGAACTCATTCAAAAAGTTCTCACCTTTGCACTTTCAGTAAGTTAGTGGGAAAGCTGCCACTTAATTTGATGAGAATGACTGATGTGTGTAGAGCACATGGTGGTAGTGCTGTGTGCCTGTAGTGCTCCTGAATAGGATGGAGCATTTCAGCTGTTAAATCTTGGACTTAAATCTTAAACTACCATACGTCTTTGAAAGTTTTTGTGTTTTTTTTTTTTTTTTTTTAATAAAAAAAGAAGCCATCTTTGACAGAGTGAGTGTAGAAGTGCATAGAGCCAAYGTGATGTGTGTGTTGAAACAGTCTTGAGTGTTTACCTCTGGTTTTTGCTCTCAGGAAGAGGTACGTCCCCAGGACACGGTGTCTGTTATTGGCGGAGTGGCTGGAAGCAGCAAGCAGGGGAGAAAAGCTGCCTGGAAGTTTGTAAGGGATAACTGGGAGGAGCTTTATAATCGCTACCAAGGTGGATTCTTAATATCCAGATTAATAAAGGTAGGTGCAACTTGGAGAAAAATCTCCCTTGTATAGATGTCCAAAACTAAACCATGGCATTTCAAATGCTGACCTGTGGTTAAATTTCTCTTTTCCTTCAGCTAACAGTGGATGGATTTGCAAATGATAAGATGGCTGCAGAGGTTAAGGTAAGACATTTATCAGAGAAGTGATTTACTTTATCTGTGATAGACGTGGCATAGGTTCCTTGGGGAAAACAACTTTTTACTTTAAACAGTGTGATCGGATTCCAGGATCCCTTTTTATACCTATTGCCTCAAGATAAGAACAGATTTGGCAGCATTTCGTCACAGGGAAATCGTGCAAYACAATTGCCATGCATGTCCATGTCGCTCCCTGGCAGACGTTAAGAGGATCTGCTCAATACTGGGAACATCCTGCTCTTCTGGAGGTGGGGAGGACTCCCCGCTATGTCCCACACTCTGCCCTTTAGGCACGTGTGAAGTGAGGGGCTGCAGCCTTTGTGGCCGCTTCAGCTCCAGCTACTTGCATAGCCCATCAATACTGTCGATTTTGGGGAGAGCACTGAGTGCTGCTGCTCTTGGACGTCCTGCAGAGAGTGCTAGGAAATCCGATACCCAGACATTTGCTTTTGCAAATGGCCTTAGGATGCAGTTAGTGCCTTCTTGCAGCTGTCCAGAAATACGTGTTTGATTTGCTGCTCTTTTGCTGCCTTCCACTGCGGGACTGAATCCTGCTCATCTCTGCAAGTCCATGGCAGCCYGGGCAAGAGAGGGAGGAGGCTGCGTTGGGACTGGTTTGTAGCAGCGATGCTGCAGCTTTCCATGTGCAAACAGAGACTTGTTGCTGTTCCCACTGTTTCAGATCACACAGGGCCTGCGCACCCTGCGAGCCTCTCCCTTATCCGTCCTTGTGACAGTGGTGGGAGAAGACAGCGTGAACAGGAGCATTGCTGCCGAGCCTGGGGGCTTTGGTGGCTAGAAATGCAGCCTTGCCCTCGCTGTCTTTACGGGTGGTTTTGTGCTTTTCACACAGGCCTTCTTTGAGAGCCACCCGGCTCCGTCGGCCGAGCGCACGGTGCAGCAGTGCTGCGAAAACATCCTGCTGAACGCGGCGTGGCTCAAGCGGGACGCCGAGAACATCCACCAGTACCTGGTGCAGCGCCGGGCCCCGGCGGCCACCGTGTGAAGCTGCGCGCGCCGCCGCCGCCGTCCTGCTGCCTCGGCACGGCCCAGGGAGGAGCTACCCACAGCTGATTCATATGCCAAGAATTTGGAGTCTTTTTCTCAAAGCAACGGGGATTGGACGATGAATGTAGTTAACTGGTTCCTGCTCACACTCCAGATTTAAATTCTATTAAAATTATCAGCAATTCAGCAAAAAAAAAGTAAAAAATCTGTAAATATGATAGTAATAAAATAGAGCATAACAAAACTGTGAAACTTCCTCAAGCCTTGTCAGTGGTTAAAATATTTAACACCTACCCCCAACACACCCCGACACTCTTATTGACAGATGTTCTGTTTTTTACAGTCCCCCTCCCTGCAAAAAATAAAAATAATAAATAAAGACAACCAGGTTTCCAGGTCAGAGGAATTTTTGTGGAGAGTCTGAGGCAGGAATGGTTAATTCTGCTGGGAGCATTATGTGAACAGTTCACTGGGACAGGCAGGTAGCTCATATGAGATAGTCTGTGCATAATTCCAAGCGCGAGGTCTTGGGGAGATGTTCCTGCAAGCCCCCCAACCCAAGGATCGTAGGTTCCCTCCCTTTTGTGTTACCTCTCAGCAAAAAGAAAAATGTTCTGTCGCTCTTCGGTTTTTCTCCTTGGTTCCATTTGCTGATGTCCTTCTTAGAGATAACGGAATTGTAAGGAAACATCTTTCACAGCCACATTAAATAAGAGAACGATTCATGCAATATAATTTTTTCTTACTAAATTGCACCCTCGAAATGCATGCGAACGAGGAGATGAGGGCTGCGTGACTGGTTCTCCTGCCTGCCCGTGGGCAGGCTCCTCTAGTCCCGGCACTGTTACTTGTCCAAAAGATCCAGCTTCTTCAGTCTCCTCACGGCTGTAGCAACACTAGCTTTTCATTCCCTTCGTGATGTTGATGGTAATTTGATTCAGAAGCCTTAAATTAGTGATGACTGGTGTGATGATGAAGTCTAAGTTTTGTGCCATCATTTACTTCACAAAGCAGTGTGGTCTACTAACCAGACACAGCACCCTCTAATACAAAGGTTGGAGTTCCATATATATTTTTTTTTCTTTAACAGGAATTCGTATTTGGTGTGGCTTAACTGTATTTCAGAAGGTCATCAGACTAACTGTCAGACTGCTTCCCTGAAACATTTTTGTGCTATTGTTTAAAAAAAAATAATAAAAAATAAAACAGTTGGCGTTAATAAAAATGTCAATGTGAAACGGATGTCCTGAGCTCGTGTTCTGTTTGAAGGCAGGAGCAGCAGGGCTGCGTTCAGGGGCACAGAGCTGGTCCCAGGCCAGCGAGGTCCTGAACAGCCCCAGAGCCTCCCTTGTCCTCGGCCTTTCCCTCCTGTGAAGGCTGCAGGTTGGGGCAGAACCCTATGGAGAGAAGAAAGGAAAGGACAAAACAAGCACGTTAGTAAACTACTATTAAAGAACCCCTTAAAACGTTGAGGGCGCCGATGTGCAGCAGCGGCTGTGCTAAAAGGCACGAGAATCACCCCAGAATGGGCAGCTTCACCATGAGGGAAGATGGGGTGTTCCTGAGCGGGCGCATGGGCAGCATCCCTGGGGAGCACTGGGAATTGGTCATCCTGGGCGTATCTGCTGCGTTTCCGGGAGTTTTTTCCAGCCGTCAGCACCGCGGAGCCAGTGGAAGCTGTTTTGTCCTCTGCTGCTTGACCGAGGGCGAAGCGGGAATGCCAGCGTGAGTGCTGCTGTGCGCACTGCGAGCAACCGGAGCTGGGAGCGCAGGCRGCCTGGTTTGGACTTGAAACAATGCAAGTGCCTTGCGAGGGGTTGGAAAAGGGGTAGAAACGATGCRTTTGTGGTGAGCGAGCAAGCTGAACGGTTTCAGCAAACTGAACGGTTTCAGCAAAGTGAGCAGTGCCATATCTTCCGTGCGCAGAGACAAGCAGATCGTAGTTCTTGGTGAAAGAAGGCTTGGGATGCGTCCACGTAATGTGGAACTGTTCCAGCAGCGAGCGCGCACACGGTCGGGTTGCGGCGGGGCCGGGAGCGGTGCTGAGCGCCGCCCGTGGAGCCCCCCAGCCTCCCGTGAGCCGGTCCCCGGGCCGCCGTGTGCCCCGAGCGGGCTCCGCGGCCCCGTGCAGCCCTGCGCGGGCTCCACGCGGGCCCGCCCGGGCACTGTGGGCTCCCTGGGGGCCTCCGTCGAGCGCACAGGGGCCCAGGGGGGCTCTGAGGGCCCGTGGAGCCACCCGGGCCTAGACGGAGGCGGTCGAGCCCGCCCAGGCTCCGACGGGGGCACGAGCAGGGCACAGAGGGCCCCCCAGGAATGTGGGGGCCCACAAGGCCCGTTCAGGCCCGTAGGAAACGCTCCGGGCTCCACACGGAACTGGGGACCCCCCGCAAGGAGGAGATCGCGCCGCGCCCCCCCCAACATGGCGGCCTGCGGCGGCTCCGTCCCCACCGCCCCAGAGGGAGCCCCGCCCCCTCCGGGAGCCCCGCCCCCTCCGGGAGCCCCGCCCCCTCCGGGAGCCCCGCCCCCTCTGGGAGCCCCGCCCCCTCTGGGAGCCCCGCCCCCTCCGGGAGCCCCGCCCCCCCGGGAGCCCCGCCCCCCGTCGCCGCGCGATGACGTCAGGCGGCGCGCCGGGCGGCTGTGGCGGCCGCCATGCACCGGCGGGGCGTGGGCGCGGGCGCCATCGCCAAGAAGAAGCTCGCGGAGGTGCCGGGGGGGCTCCCGGGGGGGGGGGCGGTGCCATTGGGGCCGCGGGGGCTCCCGCGCCCGTGTCGGGGGGGCCTTTCGCCCCGCCCGTTTGGAGCGGGGGGTGTCGGGGGGGGTCCCCTCGGCCCCGTGGTGCGGGGTTGGGGGGGGGGCGGTCCCGGTGCCCCCCCCCGCCGCCTCACGCCTCCGTTTCCTCCCGCAGGCCAAGTACAAGGAGCGGGGCACGGTGCTGGCCGAGGACCAGCTGGCCCAGGTGGGAGCTGCGCCCCCGCGCCCAGGGCGCGTCCCCCCCCATGGGCACCCGCGGATGCGTCCGGAAAAGGGGCGGCCGTGTTGGAACGGGCAGTCCGGGAGCTCCCCCCCCTTCCATCCCCCTTCCTCCGGGGCAGCAGGCCGGGGACCCCCGCGCTGCTCGAGGCCTCTGCCCCGTTCCTGGGGAGGACGGTGGTGCTTGGGGTGCCTAGGGGGTATAAGCGTGCAGGGAGGGGCCGCGCAGAAACGCCCCTCTGCAATTGTGTCTTTCAGATGTCTAAGCAGCTGGATATGTTTAAGACCAACTTGGAGGAGTTTGCCAGCAAACACAAACAGGAGATCCGGAAGAATCCCCAGTTCCGGGTGCAGTTCCAGGATATGTGTGCGACAATAGGAGTGGATCCTTTGGCATGTGAGAAACGGGCAGCAGGGGCTTGACGAGCTGAGGGTTCCTCTCCCTGCTGTGATCCAGGGAACTTTGGGAATTTGATGCAGGTTGTCCTTGAGAAAAGCCGATGGCGTTTGGATTGGGGCGGGGTTGTCCTCTGAACCGGACTTCTGGTTCTGTGTGTTTCAGGTCTAAGTGTGACGCAGTCAACGATTCCCTGATCCCCCTGTCGTGCTCCTTCCCAAGGTTACAGAGCGTGCAGCTCCACAAGGAGCAGGTTAAGGGAGGATAACTTTGCCAGTGGTTTAATCCCTTTTCCCTTTTCCAGCTGGTAAAGGCTTCTGGTCCGAGATGCTGGGAGTTGGYGACTTCTACTACGAGCTGGGTGTGCAGATTATTGAAGTTTGTCTGGCTCTGAAGCACAGGAATGGAGGTGAGGATGCCGCTGCCGGTGGCTTCAGGTGTTGCAGAGCATGGAGAACACCKTTTCCCTCTGGAAAACGAGTCACCTCGCTCAATGGTGTGGGCTTTATTTAGAAAATGTGGAGATTACATTTTTGTCTTCATTGCCCCTGAAAAGGCTTCCTGTTTTTATAACACGTAAAGGTTACTGGTAATGACCTGCATTGATTGGTTTCTGCAGAAATCCAGCAACTCTGCCCTGTTTAGGTGATGAAACTGCAATTCTCCTTACCTTGAGGAAATGGTAGTGATAAATGACAATCTTGAAGGCGTAAGGAATGAGTCAGTGCTTTGAGCCTAGCAGTAAGATTATCTTTAAAGGAGTACAACAGTATCCAGAAGAATCAAAATAGTAGTTAGTGCCTGAAAAAGTGGATGCTCTTTGCTTCAGAAGGCAGCCCAAGAGCAAGAACAGGCTCCATCAGAACAAGCTGAAACTTGGGCATGAGACATTTGTGGGGGGAGGCACAGCTAGTTCCACAGAGAGAAATTAGGAGACACRTCCCCAAGCCTTGAAGTGGGGAGCAAAACAAGGCCACTTAAAAATGTTAAGGCAGAGCTGAGCCAGCAGCAAACAGCTGCCAGCAGCAGACTTGATGACTCCTTTCTTTCTGCATACAGAATCATTTTCTGTCCCCTTTTGTTGGCCCTTAGGCCTGATAACGCTGGAAGAACTTCACCAACAAGTGCTGAAGGGAAGRGGAAAGTTTGCTCAAGATGTCAGCCAGTGAGTATCTGTTTTACAGGAAAGGGGAGCTGAGTAGCACTTGGGGAAGAATGGGGGAAAGTTAACAGTAGCTTCAAGTGCTGCTGTGATTAACTGGATTCCAAATTGGRTTTCTAACAAAAGACCCATTTGCTTGCACGTGATCCACAATTAACGACTTCTAGTTCCTGAACTGAATGGTTAAGTAAGAGTACACTTGGACTAATTCTAAATTGCCTTATTAAAAAAAAAAAAAAAAAAAAGAGGCTCTTACTTTAAAGCCTTGCTTTGACCTCTGCTCCTCAGGGACGATCTCCTTCGTGCAATCAAGAAGCTGAAGGTGCTGGGGAATGGCTTTGGGATTATTCCTGTTGGTGGAACATATCTGATCCAGTCTGTACCAGCAGAACTGAACATGGATCACACAGTCATCTTGCAGTTGGCAGAGGTATTGAGTCCGGAGCTTTCAAGTACAACCACCATGAAAGAATCTTACTGTTCTCATGACAGGGAGCAGTGTAGAGAGCCCAAAATCCAGAATGAACATGAATGTAGAGTTTGATCCGGGAGTAGATCAGGCTTGTGTGCGTGACTCTTCACCCTTTTCTGAAGCACAGCTTTAAGTCTTGACTCTTATTTTTCATCTCATTTCAGAAAAAGGGGTATGTAACAGTCGGTGAGATCAAATCCAGTCTGAAGTGGGAGACAGAACGAGCGAAGCAGGTGCTGGTAGGTATGATGGTCCCTTATGCATTGCGAGCTTAAACGGCAGCGTAGAGGGGCTGCTCCTGCAGCTTTAGGATAAGTTGAAGAAGCCAAAAATTTGGGTACAAACAAACTTTGCAGCTGCCATTGACACTGGGCAGTTAGCAGATTAACTGTAAAAAGCTTGAATCTTGTTAGTTCAGGACATACTGCTCTGAGCGGGTGGGTGTCATCAGGTGCCTGAATTCTATTCCTCAAGCTCAGGATGGGCAACAATTWTTTTTGTCCAAGTTCTACAACGTTTCCTTATTCCTGGGATAAATATGAGATCAGGCCTTTATGAACTAACAGGCTGGGAAGCCGCTGACAGGTTTTGCTCACGGTTTCCACTCTGCCCAGGAACACTTGCTGAAGGAAGGAATGGCCTGGCTGGATACGCAAGCAGCAGGAGACCCTCAGTACTGGCTGCCCGCTCTCTTCACAGAGCTCTACTCTCAGGAAATCACTCCAGAGGAAGCCAAGGAGGCAATCCCTTGACTGTTCTGTGCCTGTACATAACTCTTCTTCTGAGGCTATATGCATATCACCTGAAACACAGGGACAGTGGACTTTAAATAAAGTTTTCTAAAAAGTGTCTAGCTTGACGAGGTTAACAGGACTAATTCATACTTTATTACTTTGAATTGCTGTAGGTGGCAATACCTCCTGTGGTTACAGACATTAATTATCTTGTCACAGCAAGAAGAAAATTATCTAGGCTGCAGTTTCAAGTGCAGTCTTGAAGGATGCACATGGGACTGTGAAGAATCTCTGAGCCAGCAGTGACACTTCCAGAGCAGCTGAGAAACCGTTTTGGAGTCAGTCCTCTTTGTGAGTGAGTCGTCCCACTAAGTACCACTACAGTCTATGTTCTGCCAAAACAAACTTTATTGCACAAAAAAAAAAAAAAAATCTTATGTACAATAGTATATAAACAAGGTATCTTAGAGTGACTCTTGTGCATATATTTTCAACTCGATTAGGTCTAAAAATCTGTTGCTAAAACATCTCTGCCTAGAGCAGTCATTTGAGGATTGTCACTTTGAAATGGAAACATTCAGAAATGGTAGGACAGACAACATTAGAGCTATAAAACTAATACTTCTTTTACAGCCACATGCTAGTTAGGTGAAGAGTGTCTACAATAAGGCATTTTCTTGTTTCCTTGTATGGGTGGATGGTAGCGCCACATGCATCACAAACAGTTCAGAACCAGCTCTGCCCTGCGAAGGCAGCAGTCACAGCTCTACCCACAATGCTACTGAATGGTGAAAAACAACTGACATCTACAATGGGATTAAAGAGGCGTCAAGGTAGCACACAGCTCATGACTTCTCAGAGGAGACCCCACTGCCTCCCTGAGACCTTATTTCAAGGTGAACAGAGTTTTATTTACTCTTATCTGGTGTATGTGTTGAGCAAGTCCTATATAAGTTTAGCTTTCCCTCCAGGAAAGACAGGGTTTAAGTCTAAATCGTAGCAATGACAGACCCAGGGGAGTTTGCTTGCTCAAGGGGAAAAGGCTCCCGAGTTGTTAGATGGCACCTTCCTAGTTCAGAGTCCTTCCTAGTTCCATCTTCCCGAGCTGCTCCCGCAGCCACATGCAGGCTTCTGAGCTCTGCAGGAGCTGACGCTCCAAGCGCAGAGACTGCAGGTAATGCAGAGACACTGCCCTTGTACGTGACACCACAGGGGTCTTGGCCCCTCACTATGCACCTTCCTAAAGACAACGGGGTTGGAAGTTCCCTCAGCACCACCAGGACTCCGCAGTGGGGCTGAGCACGTGGAATAAGGGAAGTGGGAGAGGGCCTGAGACAACGTGCAACTCTGTGCTTAGCTTTCTAGCAAAGCTCCTGTAACAAAAAATAGATTAAGTTCTTCATCAACAAAACATTTGACTGCCCCAAACAACCATCACCAGGCTTATTTACCTGGAGGAGGGGAAAAAAAAAAACAAACAAAAAAGGGAGGTATTTCACCTAATTTGCACTGAATACATCTTTGATGTAATGGCACTCGTAGCCAGCAGACACCTCAGCAAGAGGTTTGTCTCCGCTCACAGTAAAAAGCCACTGTTTGAAACATCAAAGTGTTAGACCTTGGACACACAGCTAGCTTGCACTCGGCCAAGTTTGGCAAAGGAATTTTCAGTCAGTAACGAGGCATAAACCTCTGGAAAACTCCACCCCAAAACGGTTGTTTCCTTGGCTAGAAATGCCCCTTATTCTAGCATTTCAGTGTGATGGGTCTGAGTTAACAGTTCAGAGTTAACAGTTGAGAGAGAGGGGGCAGGAAGAAGAGGAGAGAAAAATAAAATATTAGGCTAACTAGAGGGGTGAAAAGCAAAGAATACTTCAGTTAAAGAAACAGAACAGCTCCCTTCAGAGCAGCCAAATAAAACACTAATTTTAAATCAACACTTAAAAATTACACAAACTAGACTTATTTTTAAGTGCTCCCCATCTCTGGACCAATGATTTTTCTCCCCCTCTATCCCCYCAAATGCCAGAGTGAACACACCTGCACTCCATTTACGAATTCCTGCAGCTTCCACTTTTCATTCTCCCCTTGGCTCCTGGAGTCCCAGTGGACCAAGTCATCCAGGGCGGGAATAAAGCTTTTGGAAAGGAGCTCAGATTCCACCACTGCTCTTTATCTTTGGTCTGTCTAGAACAGTGTCTAGAAGAAAGACATCAGGTAGGTGGCTCCCACGGAGCAGAGGGTCTCYGTCCTCGCAGCCTGCACAAGAAGGTTTCACCCAGGCCACGCGGTGCATGGGCCCTATCCTAGCCTGGACTCATCAAAGCTCTCCCCAGGCTACAGCTCCATGCTCAGCACGGCCCCAGGAAAGGGCTCACTGTCCAGGAACAGAAAAGCTGTAAAGAGGAGTCACGGTCTCGATCTCATAGTTTAATCAAAAAAACAAAAAAAAAGAAAAAAAAAAAAAAACAGTGTAGGTGTTTCCAAAAAATAACCTGATGCCACATGCTCCAGCGTTCTAGCAGAGTAAGTACCTTTTAATAGTAGCCTGTCACACGCTTGGCTTTGTCTAGAATGACGTCTTCTCGTTCGGCATTATCCACCGGAGCAGTAAAGGGAGACAGGAGATTCCCGCAGTTTGCTCCGCTCCGGCCCGCCGGGCTCTCGAGTGCGTCGGGGGCAGCAGAGCCGGCGCACACGGAGCATCCCCGCGCCCCGGCCTYGCCGCCGCTGCCCCGGCTCTAGGCTCGGGAACAGCCCTGCGCGTCTGTCTCTGTCTCCGAGGAGCTGCTCTCAGAGTCTATTTCTGTGTTCTCCTGCTGGTGTTTCTCTTGCACCTTCTGACGAATGCCTTGCAAACGGGTTAACAGGGATTGATAGTCAAAGTGGCCTCGTTTCTCGCCAAAAGGATCCTGGAAGGAAAGTGGGGATAAATCTGTTAATAAAGAGCATGACTCTTCTACAGTGAAACGTCACATCGAACTAGGCTCAGCGTGTAAAATATTTACCAAGACAAGCGACAGAAAGAAGAAAGCTGCACAGTAATTGGGAAAAGAACGGTCAAAGACTTTAGGGTTAAATCCCAGCTAGTAACCAAGAGGTCCCTGAGCTTTTCAGTGTCAAAGCAGAGGTTGGAGATAACAGATTTTTCTTTTCTGTGTGGGATCTCTTTGGGGAAGTCTTACACACCCGAGCAAACTTCACAGAGGGCTGAAGGGTCRGGCAGACACAGGTTGTGTTTCTACTAGCAGCTCTGAGGAAGAAAGCTGTTTCAAAGATGTGAGCTCAAGACTCGCAGGAAGGTGGTAAATAAAACATATGACAAACAAAAGCCTCTATAACCAGAGGGCAAAGATTTCCCCACACTTTAAAGGCAAGAAGTATTTGGACATTTAACACTCGTTCCTTTCAAGGCAACTCCAAGCTGAAGCCACCCTGCCAGGGCTATATGAAGCAGAGGGACTTTGCRCTGTCCCATCTGACAGTGCAGGTGTAGGTGTTGGCCTGTACTGATCTCTAGCACAAGCCAACATGTGGCTCCAGAATTAACAGGAGCGCACACGTGACAAGTGCTCAACTCACACTGACCCTGCAGTGGCTTCATTTTAAACACAGGGCACCAAAGGCAGCAATGGCATCTCCCCAGTGCCCTGGCTGATGTCCTCCTACGCCAGCGCTCATGAACGAGCAGGAAATGGAGCAGAGCAGTCACTCCTCTGGAAACGGAGCGCAAGGCAGCGCCGACCCAGCGCTCGTCACAGACTCCTGGGGAGAGCAGCCAAGCCCTGGCTCCGTGCAGGAGAAACAAGAGGCCGGGCCCCACAACCTTCCAGCGCCCTCAAACCTCCCTGCACGGCCCAGCACCCTCTACAGATACAAGTCAGGCACTGATCCGCCTCGGGGGAATTTCTCATTTCAAACAGGAGCTCTCCTGCCTTGGGAATGCTTTCATTTTATAAATTAGACAGCCTGTGGCAGCACTGACAGAAAAAAAGGGCTTAACTATAGATCATTAATTCAACTGCTTCCATCTTTTCCTAGCAGTAAAAATTTCTCAATGAGTCAGACAAGAGGCAGCTGATTAGGAAGGAAGACACGTCCGTTCATATGCAAACAGCTTGACACTCTGCTCTAGRAAGTGTACTCTCTTACAGAAACGAGGCTCCTGTATTCAACATGTCTGGATGCATCTTCCAGATTATCTCTGTTCCTCCATCCCTGTCTCCTCTAGAAACTCTCGGTTCAGTCAGCCACTTTCAACACGGCCAGGGAAGTCAGAGAGAGGAGCTCCCAYCTGCTGCATGAGCAAAGGAACCTCAGAAGGAAAAAACCCTCCTTGGATCCCAATAGGAAAGCAGACCTTTATGAAGGGCACAGCACAGCTGTCCCTCACAAAGCCATCCAACCTCATACCCCTCACTAAGGCAGTGTGTGATCCACAGGAAGCTGCTCTGCCACCCACCTGCATCGTCTGTCCTTGCAGATACAGCCTTTCTTTGCACACCCCTTCATAGAAGTCATAGTATTCCATGAAGGACTTCTCCATTACTCCCCTGAAGGCAACGAGAGGACACACGGTGAGCACAGGACGGCAAGAACGGGGCTCTCATCCCAACTCAACCCCAGCTGAGCGCTTCAACGAGCTACAGCRTCACTGCAGCTGAGCAGATCCTGCATGTGCTTGTGCAGCAGCTGCCATCTCCCTCCCACCCCAAGATTTGCTTTTTTGCCAKGAGACAAGGGACATTTATTCTCAAATGCTAATCAGAGGATGCGGCCATTGTGCATATTAGCACAGCCTTTGTCAGTACACACAAATGCAAACACCCCAAACAAGTATTCTTTGCTGCATCTGGGAGCACTAAAGGCTTGCTCTTCCCTAAACTCCCAAAATATCCAAAAGGACAGTCAGAAAAGTCATTCCCCCATTCACTTCCCCCATTTGCTTATGTTCCCTCCTCAGCTCCTTTCCATACCGTAACGGCTCAGGACAGGGACACTTTCCTTCYAGCATGTCACACACTGCTACTCGGATGGTCTCATGCCGAATGCACTCATTATAGTTCTTGCTGTCCCCAGGATGCCTTTCCTGGAAACAGAATTTGGGTCAGTGAGTCTGTGCTACCACGAGAAGGAAACTGCGGAGAGAAGAGACAAATATCTGCAGAACTGGAGATGATCCAACCCAAACACCCACCTGCTCAAAGCCGGGTTCATTGTGATACGGGTTCTCAGTCATGAGAGACTGGATGGAAATAAGGACTGAAGAGATGCTCTGTGCTGGGCTCCATGCAGGCCCGGTCCAAGTACTGAGGCATCAAAAGAGAAAAAAAATAAAACCATTAATTAAAAACAGAGGACAAGTCCAGTGACTACCRCCCCTCCAACTGGCAAAAGAGGAGAACGCTTGGGAACCCCCAAGGAGACATCTGTACCTTACAGAAACACAACAAGAAATGAAACAGCTGGTACAGATATRCAAGGCTTGGGACACTGGAAAGGCTTTAAGGGTGCAGAAGCCAGAGCCTGGTGCTTTACTCCACTGCCAGCACACATGGGGCCTCACACACGGAAGAGCTGGGGAAAAGCAGCACTTCCAAACTTCTTACAGGGCACATTAAAGCTTGGGCTGTCATCCTGCACAGCACCAACACAAACTCCCAACGCTGCACCTCAAAACCAGCGGCTCTTAAGGACTGAAATCTGAATCTCAAGGCTCAAACAGGACCATCCCTTGGGCAGCTGGCCAGCTCTCAGCACAAGCATTAATGTGAGCAATCCTAATGGGTGCTCTGCTAGATGAGCAAGGCACTGGACAGCACAAACCTTTGCCCAGCATGGTGCGAYTGGGAGAAGCTGCTCCGCTGCCCTTCCTAGCTCGCCACACAGACCTGCCTCCCTGCGAGCTGAACAAACGCAGCGACCCACCTGTGCTGCTCCCTGGCCTCTCCTCCCCAGCTGCCCCGTGTTTCCCACCTCTGCTAAGGCCGGGGCCCTCAGGTCCCTTCAGCCATTCAGCTTTTGGGCAGGCTGCCCCTCACGGCTGGCGTGGAGCCTGGGGGGCATTCGGAGCCCCAGCTGGGACGTGCCTACGGGTCTCGGTGCTTTGCAGGGGGTGGCATCCACCTCTCTGGACCAAGCAGATGCATAAGCTGGAGGGAGACGTTTCCCATCCAAACTGCATCCCTCCTGCCCAGCCTCAGGCCAGATCCTGGACAGGTAGCAGCTCCTTGCACCAGCTTTGGTGCAAGTAACACGTGCACAGCACTGCTGAAACCAGGCTGGCAAAGGCAGCCTTTTAAYCCTATCAGACCAGACTCCTCACGAGACCCAACTGAAGCCCTAGAGTAATTTGAGTCATTCCTGCCCCTTCCTCACCCAGCTGCCCCTTACTAGCACTATGCAACAGAAGAGAATTCGTACAAACACCTCAGCTGCAACAAACTGGGTAAAAATCTTCCTTTTTGGCAAGTGAACTACCACAGCTGGAGCTGGGAACATCCCACCATGTCCAGGGTTCCTCTACTAGAGCCCTAAGAGCCACTGAATCAACCAGGACTTTCGTAGGATCGTAACAGTTGGAAAAGACCTTCAGGCTCATCGAGTCCAACTGTAAATGCTCAAAAGCCAAGCACGTGAGTTAACAAGGATTTCCAGCAGTGSAGCCTGTTTCAACAGGCAACATGGGAGTGATGCCTTGTTAATCATTACACCCACCTCAGCCCCACATACTACGTGTAGGTGGAAGCCCAGAGCAGTCAAATGGCTCTCAAGGAAGTTCTTGGTGGCTTTTAATTTTATTTATTTATTTTTAAACCCACACAGAGAAAGGAAATTAAAACCACAGAAACCTATATTCAAACAACATTAAGGATTGGGCTGCAAAGCACAGAAGCGAAAGAAACGCAGTGCTTGGGCCAAGTCTTTGCAGAGGGAAACAGGAGGAAAGCGACAGCATCCACTGAACTTCCTGCTTCCCCTGCTCCATTCTGAGGTGCTTTGAAGGACAAGCCAGGCTTATTTCATTAGAGAAGATGTTTTGCTGCTTTAAGGCTCCAATTCTGCACATCACTGGACAGAAGCATAAAGTCGCATCCAAGCCAATGTGTGGGGCAAGAGCAGGGCACAATGCACCGAGAAGGATGCGTGAGGCAGAGCAGCCTGCAGCCACCTCCTGGTTTCCCCTGAAAACAGCCAAAGTCTCCTCTTACCCTAGAATACTCAGGCAGACTTTCCCATTGCGGTAGAAGTTGGGGTTAAACCTCACTGTGTTATTTCCCGTTGTCATCAGTTTGACCCTTGGTGGGTGGATGGGATAATCTGGAGGACAGCGAAACAGGAACAAGAAGAAACCCCCTTCATAAGGCGTGTCAAATGGGCCTGTGATCAATGCATGAATCTGGAAAACAAAAGCCCGTCTTGCGCACCACTCCAAAACTGTGCAGCACCGTCACATCCTCCGGCAGGGCGGCTCCCGCCGGGACGCGGCACCTTCGGGAGCGCGGGCCCCGCGGCGCCCTCCCTCCGTCCCGCTGCGCCCCGCACGTCCCCCCTCTGCCACGCTCGGGGTGCGGGGCTTGGCCGGGGCCCCCAGGGCTGCCCCCATCCACGCAGCCCTACGCAGCCCCGAGCGGGCGGAATCGCGGTGAGCTAGGGAGCTCTGCGTCAGAACAACACGGAGAGAAAAGTAAAATTTCAAATTAAAAAAAACCCTAATTTTAGAAAAAAAGAAAATATCAGAATTTCTGCCAGAACTAGAACATTCCTCACTTTTTATGRTCTTGTGCTGATTTGGCTTTATTGAAACCAATCACTCAATATCCTCTGCCAGGATCTGAAATTAAGAACCTATTCTCTCCACACTAATTACCCTAAAGATCTCGACTGCGTACCAGGAAATCTGCTCCCCTCGGGCTCTCCAGGCAGCCTCCTCCTCTTGCATCCTCCTGACGGCACCCAAGCAGTCTCCTTTAATGTCCTCTTACCTACCTCAGACTTTAGTTACGAGCCCCAAGGCTGGTGTTTTACAAACCCACATTTTCCTTGAGGGGCATTTTCGCACTGGCAGCTCCCAGCGCGAGGGGAAGCCGGAGCTAAAGGCTCCGGGCGGGAGCTGCCTGCGCAGAGCCAGGCCCTTTGTGCCATCTCCAAAGCCCGGAGGCCCTGGGCCGGGCAGGCGCTTACGCTGGTGGAGTCTGGAGGATGCCAAGTCTACGGGGAAGGTCCAGTATGCAGCAGAGGAGAAGCCCAAGCAACCCCGCAAGACACACCTTATTTCCCAGGGAACAAGCGCGGCCAGAGTAGGTGACACTAGCTGGAGAGAGGGCAGCACCAGGGAGACCAAGGAACACATTGGAGCAGGAACATTTGAGCAGCCTCCGTTTGCGTTCGCTCTCCCAAACATGAATGGAAGTTCCCGGTTCTGGAAAACCCCAAGGCAGGCAGCCAGGAGCGGAAGGAGCGGGGCAGGAGCGGCCACAGCCCTTTGGATCCCCAGGGAGCAGCTCTGCTCGAGGCCACGTGCTGGGAGTGGCTGCCCAGACCTGTGCATGACCCGGGAGCCAGGGAGAGCCAGCAGCTCYAGGACAGACGTCCCAGCACCGCTTCATCCCTGGCTTCCCGAGACATTCCAGCTCTTCTGACAGCTCCCACAGGCAGCAGCTGCCCGGAGCTGGCTCCTTCTCAAGCTGCTCTGTTCCTCAGGTTCATGTGAAATGCTCTCATCGAGTTTCAAGCATCAGGATAAATCGAGACGGAGCAGCGCTCCATTGGCTCACAGGGTCACTGAGGAAGTGCTGGGTTTAACTGTGGAAGCTGCTCAGATCCCTGTGATATGTCTCCACGGAGCCAATTTCCTTAAGAGTCTCCTCCCATTTTAAACACAGCCCATCTCAGTGTAACCCAGAAAACCGGAGCCGGATTGGTTTAAGATTTACCCTGACTCCATTCAAAACACGGGAATAGGCCATTCGGGCAAACCCTTCAAGCAGCTCCCAACAGCAAAGCACCGAGAAACAGAAAGTTGAATCTGCTCCAGATCTTCCCTTACCTTGGTCATGTCATGGGGATCAGGC
This sequence comes from Nothoprocta perdicaria, assembly GCF_003342845.1. NCBI lineage: Eukaryota > Metazoa > Chordata > Aves > Tinamiformes > Tinamidae > Nothoprocta > Nothoprocta perdicaria. The sequence goes on along the minus strand of NW_020454328.1, from coordinate 948,485 downwards.
ACAACAAACATTCCCGGGGGTGGTTCCTTATAAATGGACATGATATCCCTGAACAAAGGAAACAGGAATTAGTCAAGATCTCCCCTGGCGTTCATCAGCCCTCTAAGCACAGAACACAGACCGTTCTAGGCAACAAATCTGTGCACATACACAAAGGGACAGATTTTTAAGATGGAAACTCTCGACTGAGAGAGTTGCATTTTTTTCTTTTCCCTTTGTCTCCCTGTTTTCTYACTGAGCTCTTCCAGCTCCTCCTAAACAATAGCCGAGGCACTGAAGAGCACAAGCGTTCAGTGAATCTGTAAGTGAATCACACCAAGTGAAACTTGATAACCCAGTCTTGTGTTTTACGGCACATCAGCTTCAGCATTGGAGACTTCAGCCACCACTTCCATAGGTGAGCACTTGGAAGTTCTCTTAGGTGAATCCTCCGGTGCCTAATGGACAATTTTCCCTTCCCAAGGAAAGCAGCTGTTTTCCCTCTCCACTCTCTGAGTATTTAAAGAATCTCTTGTACRTGGACATTTGTTTTCACCAAAATGTCTTAACTTTAAGAACTTTGTCACTTGGTCGAGTTTGGTTCTGATCAGGCCTCGGGTTCTAGAGCTACCAGGATGCATCAACAGATGCATGAAACCTCCCCTCAAAGGCCTCATTTCCTGAGGACCTCAGCCTCAAAGACGGGAAAAACACAGACCGACCTGCAGCTCCGTGCAGATCCGGCCACCAAAACACCCCTTGCCCTCCCGCGGGCTGCACGGAGCTCCTGGACGAGCAGCCGCGCGGTCCTTCCCGGGACGGAGCAGGAGCGCGGAGGTTCCCGCGTGCGCAGGGAGCCCCCACCTCCTGCGGGACGTCTCCGAGCGGGAGCTGCTCGGATGGGAACAACCCACAGAGCCGGGACCACCGGATGGGAACAACCCACAGAGCCGGGACCACCTTGGAGGACACGAGGGCTGGGGCGGGCGGCCGCGCGGGCCCCGGCCCCCGGCGAGGCCCGAGCAGCCGGAACCCCCTGGACGCGGCCGGTGGCTCCAGCAGCTGCCGGTAACGGGGAGTCACCGGGTAGTGGGAGTCACCCAGTGTAACAGGGGGGTCACCCGCTGTAACGGGGGGCCGCCTGSTAATGGGGGCAACTCAGTAACGGGGGTCACCCGGTGTAATGGGGGTCACCCGGTGTAACGGGCCCGGCCGCCGGAGCTGGCGCAGGGCAGGAGGAGGACGAGGAGGACGAGGAGGGCGAGGAGGAGGGCACAACGGGCAGGTCGGTTCTTCCCAAACCTCCACCGCCCGAGCCGCCCCTCGCTCGGGGGCCTCTCCCGCGGCCACGAGGCGGCCCGGCGGGCGGGCGGCGGCGGGCCCGCGG
>NW_020454328.1:941650-946715 GCF_003342845.1 Nothoprocta perdicaria | reverse complement strand
CCGCTTCCGGCAGCAGCGAGTCCGCCGCGCAGCGCGGCCCGGGCAGCACCGAGCGGCGCCCGCAGCGCTCCCCCGCCCGCCGCCCGCCCACCGCCGCCGCAGGCACCATAGAGAGCAGCAACCATAGAGAGGAGCGGCGCGGCGCGCGCGCCCCCTGCCGCCCGGCGGCCCCGCGGCAGCACGGCCGCCAGCGGGGGCTGTTCCCCCCATCACCTCCTTTTCCCAACGGGAAAACGGCGCCGAGAGCCCCCGGAGCAGCCCCCGGGAGCTCCGAGCAGCCCCCAGGAGCCCCCGAGAGCCCCGAGCTCCGCGGCGGGCGCAGGGGCCTGCGCGGGGCCGCACACAGCAGCCGTGGGTCCCTCCTGGCCGGCTCCTCCGGTCACCCATTCCCATGGAACAGGAATGATCCATGATTCACATGGAGCAGGATGGTCCCTCGTGGGTTGCACACCTTGCAACGCATCACCTGGAAGCACACGCTGACCTGGCTGTGTACAGGAGCCAAGGGCAACTATCCTTGACTCGTTTTACCTCCAAGATCGCTTTTCTTTTCACAGGGAGATTTTATATATATATTTATATTATACACATATTATTTAAGCACAGTTTCATRGGCAGATGCTGAAAAGGGCCAGGCAACACAGCATAGTGTTCTCGTGTCTAAACGTGGTCTAAACGTGTGATGGGACCAGTGAGGCCAACGGCTTCTCCCTGCCCTTAACACACCAGTTTGGGACTTCRGATTCCCAAAGTGCAGCGTTCCTGACCTGTTCGTTGTGGCTCTTCACTCTGCCATTCCCTCCGTTTCACGGGAAGCCCATGCAAGTCATCCCACATGTTGGGAGAAGTCTCCTTTGAGCCACCCCTCCCGAGCGCCGCCAGCCTCCGTGGCAGCTCCGGGTGACCCACTGAATTCCCCTTACAGAGAGCGGGAAAGGAGCCCGCGAGGCATTTATGCGTCACCCCCTCTGYCAAAAAGGGAATTTTCTGCTGCATGGAACCTGCTGTCTGGAGCGCAGCAGGAAGGACAGGAGCTCAGCCCTGGCTGCAGCGGCACAACCGGCTTTGGGGACCCACCGTGGGGCTGCATGTCCCCAAGAGCCGCCTTGGCACAAAATGCAGGGTTGGGGGGTTTTTTACCCCCTTCCTTGCTCAGTCATTCATCCTTACGGTGGCTTCTTTGGGGGTTTAAAAAAAAAATCAGATTTCTCCAAGTCGTCTCACTGACAGTTCAGCATGACTCAAAATCCTTCTCAGTCCCTCAAAGGTGCGAGCAGCTATGAGGAATGAAGAGCGAGCAGGGACAGAACCCCATTCATATCTCAAAGGAGGTCACAACTCCGCGCCCGAGGCTTTAACTGCCCAAGAGCTGCATTAATTCAATTACCTAAAGCAGATAATCAGGCAAGCTCGCAAAATTGTGACCTTCCTACTGCTTCTTAAAGGCACAGCAGGCCTGCCACAGCAGCCAGGATTCAGGCTGGATTTTAGAATTTCTCCACAGCACATTCCCATCTTGGAAATAACTGAAGCTTGTAACTTTGGGGGAGAAGAAATGCAACTGAGCTGTGGACCTTTAGGTAAATTCTTTGTACTTGGAACAGGCCCCTGAATAATGTGACCTTGAAGTCAGCTCCTTGTGAAAGGAGAGAGCACAGGGCAGTGTGAACGCTTGCCTACCTAGTGATAACTTAGTACCCAAATGCCATTAATACACTCCCAGCTTAMGGACACTCACTTGCACCCATCACCTTTCCAGCACCCAGTCTTTCAGCCGCAAGAGAAAGGCACCGCATTTGAGAAAACGTTGCCTTGTCAGCTCACGCAGAAGCACTTGCTTTACCAAGGCAATGCTTGTTGGGATGTTTGAGATTTCTGGATAGATTTGATATGGATTATTGTATTGTTGGGGTTTCCGAGATTTTAGATAGATTTGACATGGATTATCACGTTTATAGAGCTGCAGTTCATGCTGTGCAAGGACATCCTTCCTCTCATCTAGCTGACTTTACAATAGTTGTCTCCTCTCCCACCACCATTTTATATTCACCTCTCTGCTTTACCTATGGATGCCAATATACCTAGAATATGTCTCTTTCATCAGCTCCGTCGAGGATTTACCATCACTGGAACGAAATATATGGGAAAATAAGATAATAAAGCCACCAGTTCATTTAGAGAAATCTTTTCTTTAATTGTCAGTCTGGAACGCTCTCATGGAAGCGGACTCAAACCACAGAGGACAGAGCGATGGAAGCCACAGCCAGGGCCCGAAGCTGTCACATAGCAAAGAGGATAAGGAATGCCACCATCAAACAGAAAAGACCCATGGCCTCAGACAGGGCAAAGCCCAGGATGGCATAAGAGAAAAGCTGCTGCTTGAGGGATGGATTCCTGTATATAACACAAGGGGCAGGGGGGGAAAGAGAAATGGATTCACAGTGAGGAAAAAAAACAAGTAACAAACAAATAACCCACAGCCTGTATCAGAAAACTAGGATGATCCCACACAGGTTATGCATTGCRGAGCACGAGCCAGACTGATAGCAGGCAGCCACCAGCTGGAAGGAGGAACCCATGTGCTCTTCCCTGATTTTARTGATTGGCAGTGGACACACCAAACCCTGAAGATTTGTTTCATCTGACCTGGCAGTACCAAGCAACAGCTCCTGCTAATCACTACTGCTTCATTTCTTCTAGAGACAGACAGAGCTCCACACAGCTGCTGCACCACTCAGAAATACAGGGAGTTTAAAACAATCCAGACACTTTCTTTTGTATCTTAATAGATTCATGGAGTATAAAAATGCTTTTATACTCCAGGAGACCACTGCTTCACTTAATCTACACACCAATCGAGAATTACATCTATACACTAATGCAGAATTGAAAATACGCTCTAGAAAAGGATGTGCTTATCTACCAGACCGACTGCTGGAAGAGGGGGATAMACTGGAGCCAGCTTGGCCTCTTGCTTACCTGGCATAGCCAATGATCAAGCTGCCAAACACCGTCCCAATACCTGCTCCTGAACCAGCCACCCCAACCGTGGCAGCACCAGCACCAATGAACTTTGCAGCAGTGTCAATATCCTTGGAAACAGCACTGGTCTGGAATTCCCGGCGGCTCAGCTGTGGATAGGAAACAGCAGCTGGCTGCGGGATAGAGAAGAAAAGACACAGCCATGTCACGCTGTATTAAAAACAAGCATATATATATGTATATATATTTACACACACACACACACATATATACACACACATATGTAATGTTATCATTATTTCTCCTTTACTCAAAACAGAGCAAGCTCAGCAAAATCTGCTAATCCATCCCTGATGTAGGCTACAAGTGATGTCCCCTTCCCAGTCACTCTCTTGCTACCCAAGCTTTCTTTTCCAAGTATCACAGACGGTAAAGACAGAAATACTAGAGCACATTTACCACATCAGTCTTACCTGAATGGTCTGAACCTCAGGCCTGCCGAAAACAGACATTGAAACTGGCCTGGCCAGAGCCCTGGAACAGCAGCGGAACTGCACAGAACAAAAGCAATTACCGCTAYGTTAGATGCCTCCACACTACCCCTCAGAAAAAAAAAAGCAGTTATTTTACAATTAAATTGTAATTTTTTTTAAAACAAAAAGCAAGTCCAGAATACTTCTAGTTTAGCCAGTAGGGCTACATCCCCAAGCAGTTTTGCAGGAGACCACACTGCAGCACTACAACAGTCACATCTGCTCCATCAGAATTTAGGTATCAATTCCATGCATTTACCGCCATTTCCACACTTGGGGACGTGCAGGGGACCGAGTCCCCTGACACCCAGGTCAGCGTAATTCTGCGGGGGCCCTTGGGCTTCCACGAGGCTAAAACGGTCACTACCACGCTCAGGTCACCAGAGGTGACCTTGCTGCCCCTCGCTACGGACGTGCGGCCGAACCAACCCCTGCACGCCGCTGCTGCTGAGGTCACCCCAGGCAGCGTTTTGAGTGAAACGCCACAAAATAAAGACCTGCCAGCTGTGCCTGCCCGCGGCTGCTGCTCCCTGCCCCGGCTACGGTCACTTACCAGCGCTGGGGAGCCGAGGAGCGCCACGGGGGTCTGCATTGTGGCTGGTCTGTTGCGAGGGGGGAGGAAAAGGGCAGAATTAGCACAGAAACGAGCGGGACCCAGGCGCTGCAGCCACCACCCGCCGGGCGCTGGGAAGGGGACGCGGCGTCTCCAGAGGCCCCGCAGCGCCGGGCTCAGCCCCGCTCCCGGCCCGGGGGCTGCTCCGGGCCTGGCGAGCGGAGCCGCCGCCAGGAGCCCGCGCGGCCCCCGCGCCCCGAGCGGCCGCCGCCCCTCACGGGACCGGGCCGAAGGGCGGGACGCGGCCGGGCCCCGTCCCGGCCCCCCCTCCCCGCGCGGGCCGGCGCTGCCCCCGCTCCGACCTGTGCCCGGCAGCGGCGCGGGAGGCTCTGACAGCACCGGGCCCCCACCCCGCTCACCTTGCCGTGTCCCTCCGCGTCCTCCACGCCCATTGGCTGCCGCCGCGCGCGCCGCGCTGCACCCTGGGGCAACGTCTGCGCTCTCCATTGGCCGCCGTCGGCACGAGGGCGGGCGCAGGRAAGGCGGTGCCGTGGCGCGGGCTGCCATTGGGCGCTCGCTCTCTCTCGCTGCGTGCTGGTTGGCTGGCGGACCATCGGTCCTCCAAAGGACCATGAAGCCCACAGYGGCGCTCTTGCTCCGCCCCAGACCATAGAGATTAACTTCCGGGGCGGGGCGATCCTCTTCGGCCTGGTCTAATGGCRGCCACACAGCGGCAGTGGTTGGAGGCCGCTTGGGGGCGCCTCTTATTATTACTAATARTTTATTATTGCTGTAGTTATTTACCATTGCTATTTGTTAATAATAATTTTACTCTTGTTATTAATAATAGTTTTGTTTCCGTGAGGTTTATTGCAGCGCGTGGCGGGGGCCGCCCGCGGTACCGGGCCTGTGGCGGCGGGGGGTGGGGGCGGCGGCAGGAGGCGCCTCCGCGGCCTCCGTAACGTCGGCCCCGCTGCCGGTAATGGCGGTGCCGGGG
>NW_020454328.1:912473-941337 GCF_003342845.1 Nothoprocta perdicaria | reverse complement strand
CGCGGCGCCCCCCCCGCCCGGGCCCGCGGTCTCGCCGGGGAGGGAGAAACCCCCGTTTTCCTGCGTTTTGGGGTAGTTTTCTGCAGTTCCGGAGCAGAAAACGAAAGGGAAAAAATCATCAGGAAAACGAAAGGAAAATTGACAGAGAAAAAAAAACCCACGCCCAGCGCGCCGGGAGGAGCCCGTGGGATGCCCCGTGCGACGTCCCGGGGTCCGTGACACCCGTCCCGGGGTCCGTGACACCCGTCCCGGGGTCCGTGACACCCGCCGGAGCGCTCCCCGTGGGCATCGGCTCTGCTGTTCTTCACCACTGCACCTACTTCCTCCCCAGACGTCCTCCTCTGCAGCAGAACCCCTTACGAGTTACCTCGCTCCATCCAGGCGTCCATCCATCGTTTCTCCAAGCTCCCGTTAAGCCGGGCAGCAGCTGGAGTTGCCATCCCGCTCTGCAGCGCTGCCCTCATGGAGGTGCTGTGCCGGGATCTCAGCTCTTCCTGCCCGACAGCTCCCGGTGCGCTTGAATGCTGCACGTCTTAATGTGCAGCAGAGCAGGAAGGATGGACGTGAGGCAGATGAGGATTGAGGTTTAGCTTCATCAGCCCCAATCTCCTGCGCTTTAGTGAGATACCGAAAACTGGAGCCGTGTACTTGGATTTCTTGGGGGGACCAAGACGTGTCCCGCCTGTCCTGGTTTGACCTGCCCTCTTCCAGCAGGAGCAATTCCCCAGCCTCCCTGGACAACACGCAGGTGATGCCCCAATAGCAAAATAAAGGGGCCAGGCTGTTCAAACCCAGGAGTTTCACATGGATTTGAGATGATCTAAAAAGCCTGAGGGATGGCTGCTTGGAGGAACTTTCCTATCCCTCCTGAGGCCTAGACTCGCTMTCCTTTGCTGTTACTGAGAGCAGCTCAGGTTCTGCTGGAGATTCCTGGAACCCCCTTGGACGGGATGGGTGACAGGATTTTCTCAGCCTCTCGACGCCTTGCCAGCGTCAAAGCCCGGGCGCCTGCAAAGGCTGTAATTTAGTCTGCTGTTTCCAGGCTTGCCTAGGGAGTTGGGATACTCTTTTCTCAGTAGATGAATGCAGTCACGGTGTCACAACACACCAAAAAGTGCTCGCTGGAGATAACTCCTGCGAACCCTTTAATGCTATTTGTTGACCCTGCTGCCATGCAACATATTCATTTCGGGACRGAGAATCGCCTTGCAGTTGCAGTAGTGGTCACGAGTAGCAAGGCTATAACCAGCCTCTTGACACGGGCTCGTGAGAGAGAGCTAGGACGACCTCCCTCACCGGGATCTTCGTGCTCTTCCATGGGAGCTGAGCTTAGCAAGGTCAGCTCTCGCCTTGGAGCCAGGAAGCTGGGAGTGAAAAACGCTGTATTGGGAGGTTATTAGAATGCAGGGCACCGAAAGGCTGTTGAGTTTGGTTGTTATCAGCGTGAGTGTGTCTGGTGTCTCGCGCTGGGCTGTAGCTCCCACTGAGCAGAGCCAACTACGTTGCTCACCAGCTTTCTGTCCTTGTACCCTTTGTGGATACAACTGGGTTGACCGCTCGTGAAGATTAGATAAGTGTCTTATTCTTTCCTYTTGCAGAACTCCACGATGGATGAGACCTCTGACGAACCTCCCACTTCTGCCGTCCTCTTAGACAACTGCCACTTCTCCCAGGTCATCTTCAACGACGTGGAGAAGTTCTATGTTCCCGGAGGAGACATAACCTGTTATTATACACTCACAAACAACATTGCTCCTCGTGGGAAGGACTGGGTGGGCATCTTCCGGGTAAGTCATTCCTGTGAAACCTCGTGTACCAAGTGGGAGAAGGTAGCAACCAGCAGAACCAAGCAGCTTGACATCTGCTTGCTTCAAACCTGCTCCCTAAGAAAGGATTAGGACTGTGGTAAAACAGGGTGAGGGATTTTTTTTTCAGTAATAAACTTGTGTAATGGAATATCTCTTGCATCTAGGGACAAAGTATGAGACCTGTTGTTACCCTGGGGAAAGCAGAGCTCCTTATTTTCATGCTGCAGGAAAGGCTATCCCAGCTTCACTTTGCAATTAGAACAGCTTCAGGGCTGATCAAACAGACTCCGATTCCTAAAACCAGAAGAGAATAGGTAGCTATGCTGTAGACAGTTCTGACCCCATCTTTTCAAAAATATTTCCTACTTCAGTGCTCCCCGTACCCACATGAACTCATGGAATAAACTGGCTAATAGCTTTGCTTGTCCTTGTATGCATAGGCCACATGTCTAAGCCAAGACAACCCTGCAAAAGCCCTGCCATTAACTCGGTGGCAATACACTCCCAAGTTATCCCCTGAAACTGCCGTAGCATAAACGGTGAATTTCGTGGCCCCGTGTAACGAGTCTGCCCTTGTAGGTGGGATGGAAAACGACACGGGAATATTACACGTTCATGTGGGCGCCTCTGCCCAGCGGTGTCAGCGGCCACGTGGCTGTGCAGCAGCAGATCCAGTTCAAAGGTCAGTGGGGAAACTGGGTGGCCCAGGAACACGTCTGCTCGTGCACAACAGCCCCGGGAACACGTCTGCTCGTGCACAACAGCCCCAGTATCATGTCTGCTCGTGCACAACAGCCCCGGGAACACGTCTGCTCGTGCACAACAACCCCAGTATCATGTCTGCTCGTGCACAAACAGCCACACACACGGGATCTGTGCCTGGATCCTGCTGTGTGCCCTTCACGAGCCTTGCGTGCAGAACATCTGCAGTGCTGCGTTTACGGAAACTATTGCCAAGTACGGGAGCGATAAATCGGTCCCATAGTAATAGCCACAAAATTTCCCATCTGTTAAGTTCTGCTGTCTTGATAGAGTGATATTGTTTGTGTGCTTATCACTGGTGCAAAGACTTAGTCTTGGTGTAGGAACAATGTTGAACCAGAATGTCTCAGCTTTCCTTAGATTCAGACTTTCCGTGTTACAGAGTTGAGTAGCCTGAATAATTAGAAGATTCATTTGATGGGGTTGTTGTTTGTTTGAAGCCTACTATCTGCCAAAAGATGATGAATACTACCAGTTCTGCTACATTGACCAGGATGGAGTGGTCCGAGGAGCCAGCGTACCTTTCCAGTTCAGAGCAGAGACTGAGGATGATATCCTGGTGGTTACCACACAGGTAGGACTCCTTCCCTCCCCCCCCCCCTTTTTTTTTTTCTTCCTGCTTTGTCTTTTCCTGGCATGTGCTCATTGCTGACATGGAGTGATGCAGTAAATAACATGTGGAGTTGGAACACAACTCTCACACAACGCTTCTGTTGTGACTGAACAGCTCYGTTGCTTGCCAGGGAGAAGTGGAAGAGATTGAGCTACAAAACAAAAACTTGCTTAAGGAAAACGAGGAGCTGAAGGAGAACTGTGCAAGTCTCCAGAAACAGAATATGGATCTGCAGGAGCAACTCGAGAAGACACAGGTACAACAGGGAAGTTTAATATAGAAAGTTAAAGGCTTTAAGTCTGAAAAACTATTTTTGATGTTCTTCCACCATTATTTTCTCTTCCTCTGTTTTTTCTCAGGGCTTAATATTAAATAAAATAGGGTCTGAAGGAGTGATTAAGGTGCAAAGGAGAGATTTTCCCCCTTTGGATGGGCTGCTTGGAAGTGTTGCATTAGAGGGGTTTTGCAGCTCCAGAGCAGGACCGTTGCTTGGGTCCCACTGAAGTCCCAATGATCTCATTTTGATTTCCAGGAGCTGCAGAATAGTTTTGAGTCTCTGAAGAGCAACAGAGAGAAAGTGGAGCAGGAGCTGCATTCCCTAAAAGAAGAAAACAAGCATCTAAAGGAGCTGACTAACTGCAGGGAGGAAGAACTTCACCAGTAAGTGTACTTACAGGGTGCCTCCAAACAGGAATTCATGTGAGCACCTTAGAGTCCGTGAAAGCCAGGGGTTATGTGTCCACAGGTGTTCCTAGCACTAAGCTCCTGAGAAATGTGTGARCAGTTCTCTAGGGCTTGGATTCAGGTGAACTGAACCTCAGAAAAGTGTCAGTGAGGCGAGGACGGAGCAAAAGTGACTCTTGGAGTGAATCCAGGAGCTGCAGTTGCTTGGGTTTCTCTGTAAGCTTGGATAGGCGACCCCAGACTGTGGAACTTCTCCATGCTTCACAAGAGCTCAGTTAACTTTGCACAGGCAAACGAGACGTTGGAAACCCCTCAGCACGCGTGCAACCAAAGGTTACTGCATTTCATCCTGGGTGTGGACAACCTGAACTTTTTATTAGGCCTGGAAATGTAGACTGCTGGCTTTGTCTACCAAAGTGTGATACTGGGAACATGGGTTGTTGAAAATGCAGCGCATTTTGATTTGTTTTGAGTAGACTCAAAGAGCAAATTCAGAAGGTGACCTCTGAAAAGGAACACCTGGAAAACAGACTGAAAACAGCACTGGATCACATGGATCAGCTGCAGGTAGAAAACATACAACTGCTTCCCTTTGCTTTTGTGATTTGTATCTGAGGGTCTGGGTTTGCCTCTAGCAGAAAACTGAACAATGTTAAACAAATATGTAGTGTCTGAATTGCTTTTCTGATTACCTGAGATCTTTAGAAAAACGTGAACCTTTTACACGAAACCTCAGGAAAGCTACAGCTTGGAAGGAAAGGTAGGGTGGGATGTGTCAAGAGAAATTGTAAGGAATCTTTTGTTTATTCCCTGAATGCATCTCATTTGCTTAGAGGTTAAGCTAACCAAGATAAGACTGCTGTTAGCTCATGCTAGCTAAGGAGCAGATACGTAAAAGGATGAGTTAGAACAACTCTATTTTGAAAAACATTCTAAAATTTTGTTAAATGCTTGGGTGAAAACAAAGACTTCTTGCTGAGAGGCATCTGAAGGGAGAAGGTAGAATGAAAATAGCTTGGCTGCCAGGCCTGGGACATGGGAGACGGAACGGTCTGGTCTTTATCTGCCCTCAGAGTCTTTATTTTCCTCTTTGTTCTCTGACTTCCCAGACTAGAAATGTCATTCTSAAAATTAAAAAGCTTCTCAAAGAATATATGAATGAATACTGTGTTCTGATGAATACATAGGCTTCAGTATATCCCCACGCAACTATTTCCAGCTTCTACAAAGTTTTTGAGAAAAAAAAAAGAGTTAGCAGAAATAACTTTTAAGCAGTCATGGCTTGCTGCGCTGTACGTTGTGCAGCAAAAAGTGCCTGTGCTTCAGTCATCACTTTTTTWAAAAAAGATCTGTCCATTCTTCTTTCTGCTTAGTCTCAGGTGCTGAATTATGAGAAAGAAGTGGCTCGTCTGGAGCACGACAGGACTGAGCAGCTTGAATGCTTGAAGGAAGAGAATCGCCAGCTGAGGCTCACTGTGGCTGAGCAGGTGAAGCCCTCCCTGGGTGTCTTGCTGCTTGGGGCAGTYGGGGCAGTGACACTCTCCAGTGTCCAGCATCTCTGATACCTCTTTTCCTTAATATTTCCTTTGCCTCTCTGCCTGCGCACATCTGGGATTTCTCTGCAGAGGGAGCACAAGGAGAAGCTGGAACATGTCCTGGAGGACCTGAAGGGCTGGGAGGCCCATCTGTCACACTTGCTAAAGAATGAGCAGGTGCCTGGCATTTCTGTGGGTGCAGCTGGGGAGACGGGGGGGTCCAAAAGCACTGATCACCAAGCTCTGCCATTAGCAGTGCAGGAGAGGTGCCCTTTGCTTGAAGCACTGCTTCAGTCTTTCACAAGTTGCAGAACCTTCCCAATTTCCCAATGATGTTGCAGATGTCTATATAAGAAACGTAAGCTTATGGACAAGAAATTTGCTCTTCTTAAAGGTCTGTGGAAGTTGCTTAAGAAGTAATCCACAACCCCAGTGTTGCGAACTATTCTATGAAGAAATATAAAGGCCGTAAGAGAAGGAAGGAGGGTGAAATGCAGTAGCATTTCTTTCTGTTGAAGGAGCCATAATTTGCAGCGGTGCAGGCCATTCACATCACCCTCAGTTTGTTGTCCTGAATCACCTTCCAAAGGTGCTTCTCKCTATGTGCGCTATTGAGGACGCTGTCGGAGGCAATACTCTGACTTYGGCTTTGAAAATTAGGTGCTTAAAATAAATGATATCATTACCTCTGCTGTGATGCCAGATGCTCAGGATTCTTGGAGTGATGCTTTGACAGTGACTGCAGAATCTTTAAGTATTCTACCTTATCTAAATTACTGATTTAATCCAAGTCAGCTGCAAGATTTATTCCTAAGGATATATTAGCTATCCACAGTCAGTGCAAGTCTGTCAGTCCCAGGAAACCTGGCAGACTGGGAGAGCTCTCAGCTGTCAGGATGCATTTTTCAGCTTTAATAGCTGCTTTTCTTCAAAATTTCCATTTGTCTGGCCTGACTTCTGTTGTCTTTGGGGGTCACATCATCTCTCATGTTGTAATAAAAATAGAGAACTTAAGTGAATGATGATATAGAGATATCCCAAGTTACAAATTATGAAATGGTAAGACATATTGAAAGTTTATTTGTTAGTAATAAATGCAGTCAGACAGCTAATACCTGTGAACAGTGCTCCAAGCTCTCCTGGTTTTTTGTTTGCTGATTTCCTCCCATTCACCAAATAACACTGTTCCTTCACAGCAACAAAACTGCAACTTAATGAAGGAACTTGAGGAGGAGAAGCACTTGTACCAGATTTTGCAGGCAAAAAACAATGAAACTGATAAGGAAAATCAGGTGAGAACTTTGCACTGCTACCCTTGTCCTTCTCCTGAATTGAATATAATTGTCTTATGATTTTAAGAGGTGCTGCGTTACTGCAAATTATGACTTCTGTCTGAAATGTTGCTCAGAGCTTCTGGAAAATCATTCTGTTCTCCTGCCTTTGCAGGAACTAAGGAAAGAGAATGACGACCTCTTGAGACGCCTCTCTCAGAATGCAGGGGGAGGCCTTGTGTTTGGAAATCCCTACTGTGGTGAGATTGCTTGCCATTCTGTCCGAGAAAGCAAGTCCAACTCAAGTCTACTCCATGCTTATCTCAAAGAAAGTGGGAGAACTGGCTTAGAATCAGAAATAATGGGAGTATTAATGAGTTGGAACTTTGGGGAATGGGATTTCATCCTCCTGTGTCATTGTCAGAGGATCACAAGCGCTTGGCAGTAAGAGTCTCAGTTTTCTTCTGTCTCAAATCAAATGCTTGTAGGAAAGAAGTTCTTAGCGGCCCCTCAGTGCAGCTTCACATCTGTGCAGATGACTTGGCAGCTGCAAAATACTGTCAGGCGTTAAAAAGTCGACTTAAGTGTGCAGCTGACTGCTCATTTTCTGCCAAGAGAGACAACTATTAGCTGGTTTATTCAGCTGTGAGACAGCTAGTTCTGTGGCTTATGTCCAGTTTCCATAGTTAAATATAGAGGTCTAGATCAAGAGCCACATCCTCATGTTTCAAGAATTACTAGTTATCAGCACATTACATTATTAGTTTTTTTTTTTTTTTTTTTTTTTGGTTAAGTTAACTTCTTTTTTTCTAGGTTCAGGAGCAAACCAGGATGCAAAAACTGAGGACATAGTAAGTAATGTACCTTGTGGACAGGAATTAGTGATTTGAAATGAGAAGCTTCAGCCCTATAGCCCTTTGAAATAAGAAGATCCCGTCCTGTAGCCAATTGTTTACATGTTATACTAGTTCTGGGAGGAAGGGGACAACTAAGTAGAGCCATGTAGACCTAAACTGTAGAATTAATCACAGTCGTTGCTGCTAGGGAAGAGAAAGGAAACTGTTGACCTTAGTCTCCAAGTCGCAGCTTTTGGCAGCGTCTAATGTCAGCCTGTGCAGCAGGGAACCACTAGATAGGTTATTTCATGCTGGGGACAGGAACATGTGTTGTGGCGAATGGAAAGTTAAAATACCCCTCAGAAGCTCTTGACTTGAAAGTGACAGTCAGAAGCCTGCAGCCATTTGAGACGTGAGATTTTTAGAGATCAGAAAGAACTTGARCAGAGCTGATGCTTTCTGTCTATTAAAACTTTATTTTTCTTCCTCCTTTAAACCCTTAACRATGTTTTAACGGTCCTTATTTGCATTTGCTGTGCATTTCAGGCTTCTATAAGGAAGTGCCCCATGTGCGATGAGGTGTTTCCTGGAGCTATCGATACAAGTGATTTTGAGGCACACGTGCAGAGCCACCTTCTGGAGTGCCCTCTCTGCAACGAGACCTTTGAAAAGACCAATCTGCAGGTGTTTGATGATCATATTTATTGTCACGGTCTGGAATAATTCTGAGTTCTCATCTGCTATGTAGAATAGGTGGCAGAGGCCATAGAGTAGAATAGACCTGAATCATTCTCTAGGCTTGATTCACACTGATAGAATCACCCAGCCAAGCCCGAGTATGCCACTAGTACCTTAATTCTGAGCTTTCTTTTTCATGCAGCACCTAACCCAAGACTTAAATGGGTTCAGTTATTCGTTTCCTGAAATTGAATCAGCATCGTCAGCTTAACAGCAGCTTCTGTCTTGGATCAAGTATGTGTACTTGTTAATTGGTCACAATTCCTATAATTGTTAATTAAGTTGAATGTGGTATCAATACTTGAGAACAGTCCATGTACCTATTCATCCAGGTTGGGCCAAGCAGAGAGATGTACAGCAGTCTGCTACACTTAGCTGATATATCTCTATTACAATGGCTTTATTCATTACTATAGCACTGTGATTGCTAACTCAAGATGAAGAAACATTTATATAAACCCTCACGATCAGACTTTCAGTCTGTTCACCCTCTAGAAAGCAGAATTAATTGCTAATAAGTGAAAGTAACTAAATAAAAATGTCTTTTCCTCTCCTTTGCTTTCACAGGAAGTGAAAACTGTACATTTATAACAAGACTCTGTATCTGTTTGCACATCTACAGGTGTAGGGCCCAAGCTCCAGCAGAGAGGCAGCCTGGCTTGTTGTAGAGCAAGGCACATAAATTGTTGTCCCTTTTCTCCATCCGATCAGATTTACAGAGAATAGTGAGACAGTAAATCTGTGCTTAGGGAGTCACTAACACTTGTCATGCAGCCATCTCCTGATGAGGAAACCCAGCAAAGGGTCTCAGCTGGGAAGGGCAGTACGGTGTGGAGCCCAAGGAAAAGCTGGAGCTGAATTGTCCTGACAGAGCATCTAGGGCTTCTTGAGCAGAATTTGGGCATCCTCCTTTAAAGGATGGGATGATCTGGATTAATTCCCTTTTATGCTTCTAAGCCTTCTTGATTTAACAAGAAGAGTCTTTTCTCAAACCAAAATATTTTGATTCAAAACCGTTAAGTGCCTTGGGATATTATAATGCTTTGCTCACAGATCATTCAGTTGCTCTTTTTATTTCTGCTTTGGGGCTTTCAATTTATGATGAACATGAAAGGGTAAAGTTTTACCCTCTACTTGTATTAAGCTGTGTGTTTAGTACCGAATAGCTGAGGCAATACAAAATCCTAAGCTTCTATACAGCTTTAGTAATAACAGACTTCATGTTTACTGTTTTCATTTTATTCACATAAACTTTTTTTAAAATCAATCTAGGTTTAAATAGAGCATTTCTGTACTCTACTAATTAGCATTATTTTAAGAAAAGCTTGTAACAGAAAATATGAGCAACAAAAATAAACCTATACTGAGAAAGTCCTTCAAGAAGATGTCTGTGTCTGTTCGTTTTTAAAGAAATAACTGGAGTTGATGGGGTCATAATGGAGCTATTAGCAAGCTTTCAAATACTTTCTGAAGCTTCTGTCCAACAACATACTTCACATCTCTGAACGTTTAACATGTCACAGGGTATGTCACAGGTTTAACATGTCACAGGTATTCAGTTTTCACAACTGAAGATTCCAGTTCCAGAATTATTCAACTTATTTCCTTTCTACTCTCYTACTAACACCAGTCTTAAGAGCTCCTCTCATAAACCCCAACCTGGTCACTTGTGGTTAGTTCTGTCMCAACCCATTTATGTTCCCGAGCGACTCGTGCCTGGCATCGGGGCCCCTCTCTTGCGCTGCCAACCCTGTGACACTGGTACCTACCATTTTTTTCCATTTGCCTGCTCCTATCACCCCTGCCCATCTCTTGGAGACCTGATCTGAAGCACAGGCTGTGACAGAGGCAGCTAGCGGGTGACCAGCAGGGGGGAGTAGACTGCAATAAATCTCACGACGATGCTGACTTTTAAGTATTTTYGGGTATATCCTTTGTGTTCTGTAATAATGACACAGATTCAGGCTCCCCGCCATATACTTTGGCCTGATGCAGGTCATATCCTCCCTATCCTGGGGAGCCAGGGACCAATTTATCCTTAAGCACAAATTACCTCATATATTTTCTGACCAAGTTTTCATTTTTTGCCTGTAATTTACAGCATTATTTATGTTACYGCTGCATTTAGCCCTTAGAATCACAAGAGCTTTCAATGCTAGCTCAGCTTTATGGTTTAATACAGAAGTAGCTCAAATGGCTGATAATTTGATATAGCTACACCTTGGATAAGTTCCAGTATTCCATTGCTATGTATTGGGTGAGAAATAGGAAAGAAAAATTTCAACAGGTCAGTAGTGGGTTGGCATCGCTTCCCCATCCGGCCTCCTTTCCTGGCCTGTCTTTCCCTTGCTTTCTGGAAGACTATTTGCCTTCCTCAGCCAAGAAGTTGGTTCTTCCCAAGGCCTTTCTCTGGGCTGTTCACATGCAGAAAAGCCTGAACAGATCTGTTCATGGGGAATCTTTTTCCAATTTACAGGTATATCTCTATGTGCAAAATGCAAAACACATGATGATATCTCTCTCCTGGAAAGGCATGCTGCAAATTCTAACTATGGTCACAGAGGGCATCACATGCTGCCTGGTCTCAATAATTTCCACAGGGAAAAAACATTGTTTTCCCTGGGAAAAGCTAATTTCAGCACAGAAGAGATAGTTATAGATCGTGGACTGTCAGACTCAGCCCTGAAATCACAGCACTTCAAAGGCCACTCCACTTCCTTCGTGAAGTCCTTCCCAATCTTAGGGCCAGTCGCCTTATTCATATTCACAGCCATTTTCCTCTACCCTTTCTCCTCCTAATTCCTCCTCATCTATCCATGTCTCCCCTCCTCCTCGTGCAGGACACTTGGGACCTTTGGGAGCACCTACATGCTCCGAGATTGCCGGGCTCAGGGAGGCCGAGGCCGCAGAAGTGAGGCTGGGAGCGCGGCGGCTGCTTCCCTGCACCTTTAATGGGGCTCCTGCGGAGAGCAGAGGAAGCAGAAAGGAAATTAAAAGACGCCTGACAAAAGCCTGATAAATAGATGAGATGCAGGTGAACAACAGAGAAAAAGGAAGCAGCAGGATACAAGCTAGCTTGGTTTCAAGACGCGGCACAAGAGACGGATAATTCTTTCAGCAGCATAATATATATCCTAGTGTTTAACATGGTTTGATTGTTAAGGGCCCTGTTTCAAGGGTCAGACCTGAACTTGTGTGGAGGTGTTGCTGTATTTGGCATGTCAGTGACGGGAAGAGAACAGGGAAGGGAATTTGTTTGGAAAAGCTGTTCTAAAATGACGCATAAACTGCTACCCCAGCTTAGTTGCTGAGAAACTCAAAAAAAATCTGGGGTGAGATGCTTATATGACCCCATGATATTGAAAAAAAAATATGATAATGCGCTTATGCTGAGCTCTTTCTGTTGTTTATATTATTTTGCAAGGACCAACCCCTGCTGCAGATCTTTGTTCTGCTGCAGAGATTAAACTAACCCCCTTCGGCTTGCACACCAGTCAATGAGTCCCTTTATCTCTAGCACACTAGTGCAAATCGTACCCAGGGCAGTGCAAAGTGGGTACATAATGCCATGAAATCCTAATGCTGCCATTTGTCACCCTCTTTATACTGAATTAAATCACTATTTGAAATGCACTTAAAGAATCAAACCTTTATAGTTTGGTTGGCGAAAGGATTGGGTCCCAGAATTACATCAGTTGTTTTCTCTAAACAGCTATTAGCCTCCTCCATTATACTAACAGAACTGGTTTCCATCCTCTGGCTCATTTATTCCAAACCAGCATTATTGAAGTGAATGAGGTCTAGGCCTTGGATATTAGAAGAGCCGTTGGTCTACTCATAAATAACAAGTTGTCAAGGATTTTAATGGAAACCCTTAGAGTGCTGTAAATCTGCGCAGTTCTGCTCGCATCCCCTCCCTCATTTCCATCACAATATCACTCCAGCGGGACTGCAGCTTGCAGCATGTGCCAGGCAGCCTAGATTGGTAGGACGTGGGGGAAAGAGGGGGAAAAAGAAGCCGGAGAAGGGCTGGGGGATTCGGAACAGTTGGTACTGCAGAAGCATCTGCTGGGTGGCCRGGATGGAATCACCTGGCCTATTCAGCATGGAGAGGGGAAAGGGTTATTCATCCACGAGCAGCACGGGAATAACAGAGTTTATGGAATAAAGACYGACGTGTTGTGGTTTACATTTCATTCCATTGGTCTGTAAAGCAGTAAATCTTGGCAATACGGGGTTTTCTTACTTTTTGGTCACTATTTAAATTGTGTAGCTACCACGTTCAAGGATAGACTACCCCTTGCTGTTGGTCAAAGAGAACTTTCCTCTTCAAGATGATCCGTTTCCATCTCCTTTGTCAGTCTAAAACACCGCCACGGATAATTTAATCCCCCATCCTGACCCAAATGGCAATGGCTCTGTAATTCCATGGATTCTCACCAGAAATCAGGTGACTACAAAGTACTGACCCACACTTTGGGTCCACACGGTCATCCCCGAGATACCTGCAGTTTAGCTACCCATGCAGACTCTAGCCCCTTGCTCTATACAACACTTAGGTCTTCTAAGGAGGAACYCAAGCTGACTTGTCTGCTCTCGGCTGGCTGTACGGTATTAAGGAATACAGCACAGGATACAATATGATCAGCTTGGATCGAGCAGATGCATCCATGCGCATGCCCCACTGCTCCCACCGTGAAGAGGGGACTGCTCTGGGCTCGGGGCTAGGCTGGGCTCCCTGCCCTCACTAACATTTGTATGCGAGGTCAGTTTAGGCTGGCGTCCTGGTTTACCATGTAATAGCAATTAAAACCCAAACAAAACAACATTCGTGACAAAGCTTCTGCTAGCTTCAGAGCACCTGGGGATTAGAGGCTCCTATAATTACTTGTCTGGCACTGAGAGACTACAGTAAAACCATCAGCAGCACAGATCCTAAATTAAAACATAATTATTTAAAAATACARATCCTTCCTCATTACCACCTCATAGCTTCTGACAAACACTGAAGAGACAGCCCTTAAACTCCATGTAACATAAATATTACCCCTGTATTACACAGAGGGAAACTGAGCTATGCAGACATGAAGGAATTTGGCCAAATTATCTCAGAAAGTTTTGGTGTAATTCCCCCTTTCTCTCACCAGATTTAAAATTCATTTCGAGAAAAGCTAAATAGCACAAAAAGTGAGACAAAATGGAGAAAAAAATGGATGACTGCCAAGAAGGATTGATGCCCTCCAGTCTCATGGGAGTTTTTAACCCTTCCCAATGGTTTTCCCAGTCTGAAAAACCTGGTGCGGTTCATCAGCCCATACTTCTCCTCTACTGATCCATAAGAGATTTGCCAGTGGGAGCAGCTGCTRCTAGAGCGAGTTGATAACACAGGCCCTGGGGCACTTCCATCCACGTCTCACATTCTGGCTGCCTCCCTTGCCGGGAACAAAATGAGACTGGGATATTGCCTGTGTTCTATAATGTGTATTCCTGYGGGGCCCTGGTCACGATTAAGGCATCTAAATGCAATTGGAAACAAGCAGTAACAACCGAGAAAGACAAAAGGATGACCAGGCTCAACCCTGGTTAAAGTAAAATTGCTTCTATTCAAAAAGAAGTTGCAGTTTCATAAGGCACACAGCGTAGTTGTTTTAATTCCTCTTGTAATAGTTAGATTTTGAAGAGCAGCTGCTGCACATGTTAAGCAGCACTGCTGAGAGCCATATGGATTTTTAATCCCTAAGAGTTATTACGTGGTTGTAGCAGTATATATGACAACCCATGATCATCTTAATTGAGTCATTAGAGTTGACAATCTTTTCTTAAGGAGGAGTATTGTCAGAATAAATCTGACATGAAATACAGGAAAGGCTTGGGAGAAGGGCTTTTGCTAAATGAATAAGATAACACCTTTTATTCATTTATTTATAGGAAGCTCAGTATGCAACCTGAGCTCACATTTGCAAAAATGCCTTCTATATATATTGCAAGAAAAACCTGCATCCTTTCCTTTCGGAATCATACCTAGAAACTATGTCTTAATTTGTCTTTTGCTTTATTATTGGTGATGATTTAAAAAAAAAAATCAAAATTGAGCTACACCAGTTGTCTTGCAAACTACCTACTAGAATGTCCCTCTGCTATTGAAGGAAGAATCCTGAATAAGAATACTCAGAGTTACAGTCCTAATGCATATTTTGGAAGATTGACTAATATTGAAAGAAATATTAAATCCTATGTCTCAGTGAACTTGTCCAGGTCAAACTCTAACCACGAGAATGRAATAAAATGTGGCCCAGTAAGAGAAAGCATAAACACTAAATGAATCTCTAGCAATTCCTGAATAAAAATTTCTCTATTCCCAGTAAAGGCCCCAGTAGTTGTATTTACAAACAGAAGAAAAATCTACTGAATAAGTTAATATAGAAGCTATAAATCATTTGGCTGCATCTTATTGGCTATGCCACAGATTGCTCAAATAAATCTAATGAGCTTACTGGATCTTTAGTTCTAGGAAAACAACTGCAAAACTCTTAACCTTATGACATATATCAGGATTGTAAAATCCAAAATTAATTCTAGTAAATCTGCTGCTGGCTGCCATRGCAATGGAGCTGGTTACTTTCAAGGACTCGGTATCGCAAAAAGAAAAGAGAATCCCAGCTTTTGTGTCTGTGCCAAGCAATTAGCTTAGAACAACCTGCTCCATTTTTAGCCATCTCCGTCTGTTTCCATAGCAGCGGGAACAGAGTTAATACAGCCGTCGCAGACTGTAAATGAAGATGTTGGTCCCCATTGTTTCAGCAGCACTAACAGGCTTCAGGGTCTAATTTCCATTTCCCAAAGCYGGCAAATTTTGATTCATTATCGATTTGAGGTATTTCTTGTGCCATTTTAAAGTCAGTGACGAGGCTGCTCTGGGAACTGCACACCATTTACCAAGTGGTAGGACAGCACTGGTAGAGCCAGGGCAGATCTGTCTCCATACTTCTTTAAAACAGCTTTTAAAATGACTCCRGAAACTCCATCTACAAAGCAGGGGGCCTGGAGTCTCTGTGCCACTGTTGAGGCTTCACAAATAACAGTCTCCATGGCAAGTCTCCATTTTCACTGACACTTCAGGTGATATTTTAGCTCTACCAAGTGCTTTGGGAGCCAGGTGATGCTGTGCAAGGCCTCCATGACCATCAGCCCCTCCAGAAGCGCAATGCCACAAGGGGCCAAGGCTGACGCCCCATGCTGCCAGCCCCCCACACAAAGCCTGAATKCAGAAAAGGAGCTGTGCCCTGCAATGGTAACCGACTTAAGGTCATAACACCACAAACTTGGCAAGATGGCAGATACAAGCCCTAGGAGAATCCACGTCACCCACAAGCAGCTTCTCCCCCCCACCCGTGACGCCCCTCATGAATATTCCAATTTCGCCGGTCTTACCCGCTCTGATTGGCTGTGGCCGTTCACACGAAGCCCCGCCCCGCCAGCGGGGAGCTCAGCAGCCGTTAGCCGGCCGTTTTATGGGCGGGAAAAGCACCGCCGAGGGGCGGGCACGCGCATGCGCAGCCCCGGCGCCCGCYTTTCCTCTCGTCGCCGTAACAACCCCTCGCCAACGCCTCCCTGTTTTGATCCAATCAGAGCCTCAGGAGTTCTCTTTGCCCAATGGCACGTTGATATGCTAATAAGGGGAGGGGTGGGGAGVGATGAGGGGCGTTGTCTTGACCAATCAGAGGGCAGCAGGGGTGGGGCGAGGGCAGGCGGGGCGGGGAGGGGCGGGGCTAGTATGAAGCTTCTGAAATTGTGAGAAATTGTTGGTTTTCTCGGTAGTTACTTTTGTGATTGAGTTATTTATGACCAATTGCCCAGATTGTCATCTAAAGCAGTCAAATTGTAGATTATACATCTCCGGTGAGCACAGGAGTGTCAGAAATCTGCCTTGATTGATTGATGACCTGCATGCTGATTTTACATTTCCCTCCGAATCCAAATAGAAAGTTTTATAAATTGGTCACTTTTCCCAGACGGAGTAGAAATATGAACAGGATGATATAATTCTTCCCCAAAAGTATTCAACACCTTCCTCAGAACCCTTCCACAAAGTAAGCCCCCTTTAATAAAAAGAAAAATAAATAAATAAAAAGAAATCAGTGTCATACTAGAAGCCCTTATTTCCTGACCGGTAGACTGAGATTTGTAGACTGTGCCGCAGGAAAACAGGCATGTGTCTCTGCGTAAGTTACTGATGAAAATGAAATCAGGAAGACTGAGCAATTATTGGTTAAAAAAAAATGAGAGCGCAAGTGTGGAACACTGAATGCAAGTAGTCCTGATTTCCTTTCATTTGAGTGTTTTCACAATCCTATTTGCTGTCAGTTACACTTTTAGAAAATCTTTGTAACAGATTGAAAAAAAAATAGGTCCAGAAAATCTACATTAGATTTTCTAATGTACATTAGAAATCTACATCAGATTACAAAGGAAACTGCTTTAATACAATTATTTCAAGACTTATGAAGTGTGCCTCTCTTCCGTTTTACTCTGTCTTATAGCATGGCGATAGCCAGACAGGGACCATTCAAGGTCCTTGCAAGGATCAAGGAAACTTAAGACTCCTGTCAGTAAACTGGACTCTGGCTGTCAGGGGAGAGGCATCTTCATCACCAGATCTGTGAAGGACAAAGAGCTGTGACAGGATGGGATCTGCCAGCTCTGCCCCTCAAGGGTAATTCCTCTATTCCCTCTTTCAAGATGACTGTTCTGTCACTGACCTAGTGTTTTAATATCCAGTCTAGCCTTGCTTTGATGTGGTCGGTCAGCCATAAATAGGATTCGCTGGTCATTTTCCTTAGATTCGTCTCTGCTGAAAGAATTCATCACCGTCAGAAAGAATTCATCACTGCTTTACATACTGTTGTGTAAACTCTTGTTCATAAAAGGCTTTTCATGTTTTGAGGTGGATTCACCTTGAATTCTTTCCATTCAAGAGAAATGAATTGGACAAGAAGAACTTCAGCTCTGATCAGTGAATGAGCCTCTAACTGGACTCATGAAAAATGACCATCTTTTAAGTTCTATCACCCTGTTCCTTACCAGTCTTGAAATAAAGTGGTTTAGATTGGCATTTTAAATTAAATTTGCAGTTGAAATGCTTGCTGAGCTGTATAGGACCAGTTAAGGCTTAACATCAAAGGAGAACCTAAGTACATTTGGTTTAGTGCAGCCCCAAGCTCTGCTTTGCTCCAAGTGTTGGTGGCACCCATCTCAATAATTCCTRTTTACAGTAGCTCTTCCAGCTCAGAATTAGCTGGACTAGACTACCAGACGGAGAAAAGAGCTCAGTAGGGAGATCAACTAAGCTTCTCACCTTTGCTCTGCGAGTTAATAAGTTACTAGCATTCTTCATAGGCTGCAAGCAAGCTTATAAGCAAATTAGCTTCATATCCTCTTTCCCGGTATTTTATTATTGGTAGGTTTCAGTTTGATTGGAGGATTTATGTGCCGGTGACATCTTGTGATTTATTGATAATAAGGGCACTGCGTGTTTTGCTCCTTTAGTATCCCCTGACTCTTTGCCTAAGAACTTGATGAGGAAACAAGCCTATTAACAGAAGTTAATGACAGTACAATGCACAGCAACCAGAGATACAGAGAAACCATAATGGTTTAACTGTCCAAAGTGGCTTTTTCCTGGGAGCCTCTAAGTATTTCATAAAACCTAGTAATTTGTCTTTGCAGCATCTGGTTATTGTGAATAAAATTATGTATTAAATACTTGAGCAGGCTCTGTAGTAGAAGCTGGTATGTATTACACAGTTCAGATCAGTGCTGCATGCAAGTTTTAGGACAGTTAGTACTTCTATATACCTGTACTTAATTGCTTTTCATATTATTCCGGTGCTATTTTTCATGGAGTATTACTGTAGAGAAAGGGGTGGGGGAAAGTGTTGTAAAAGAGTTATATCTTTGAAGGAATGAAATGCCTGAATGCTAAAATACTTTGTTTTTCTTCTTTATGAGAAGAATTCATGGTTCAGCTGATGGCTGGAAAAGGTTCCAGTCTATAATTCTGGATCATTCCARCACTGCATTAGCTTCACTAATAAGCGGTTGTAGAATGGAGCCTGGCTGGAAAAGGGGGCTATCTTCCACTGAAACTGCTGATTTCTCAGAAGTGATGGAATTGCAAAGCTGATGAGATTGCAATGAAGTGAAATTGAAGCTGTTGAGCCTCATTTGTTGGATTCTTTAGAGTAATGGTGTCAGTATAGGGCTGATCATATTTAGTGCCATTAAATCTTCTGTGCTTAATTAAGATGCTTTGTACATTTTGCAGCGTGGCCAGGACCATGTCGCGAAGAAGGCAGGAGGCAGATACCTTTGCAACCTTGCATCTTGCTCATTCACTTCCACGGGTATGTATGCATGCATCGGAGAAATTGTTCCATTTGCGAGCACAATATTAGTTCTGCTAGAGATAAAGGCTCTTGTAGCAAGAGGTGAAAAAGAGAGAACAATTCTAAACTTATCTTAGGGTAGTGGTTTTTTGTTTCCTAAAACCCTTCCTTTGCTAAGGAACAGAATCACTCCAATTTCGATGTTCAAGCAATTCAAGCTTTTGAGGATTAATACAGCGACAGTGGTATAAAGATGCAGGATACAGGTTTAGCTTCTTCAGTAATAGAACAGAAATGCCACTTTAGTTGCATTCGTGTTAGTTATCAACGATTTCCAACATTTTCACTCTCACTTTGAAATACTGAGTCTGGGTCACACGGCAAACTCTGGCTGCTGGAGATAAGAGCTGTGATAAGCCTGTCCTGGAGCCTGCATTAAGTGCTCTCTTTTCTGACTCTCTCGCTTGCAGTCATCAGCCTCTTTCTTAACAGCAGCYTCAAATCTTTGGGTTTCCAAAGAGGATGGGATGTCCTGGGATCTCTCACGGCTGGAGAGCTGCTGAGCGGCCAGTAGAGGGAGGTGGACTACACCGAATCGGCGTGGGGACCAGGTGGGATGCTCTGCCACGCACTGGGCGCTTCGTCCCTGCAGGAGTCCTCTCCTGCGTGCTCAGCTTGGCTTAAGTAGTCCAGGGTCACCAGGGAGCCCCAGCGCAAGCTGTGCCTGCTGAGCAAGGGGGCTGACAGYAGTGCTCAGGGCACAGCAAGCTAAGGCCTCAGCTCCTCGCAGCAAATACTGGGTTGGTATCGACTCTGCATCAACCTTTTGGTTTTATCTGATAAATCTGTCTTGCTGTTTACGGCATTTTTGAGTTTGATCTGTGGTGTTTTGCTTATGGTACCGTAATCAGTCCATTTAGCAAATGGAAACTCTTGAATATAGTTTTCCAATAAATAAAGTCTGGATAGCTCTAAACAGGTGATGCATTCTTTTTCTTCCCAGGCAAACCATTCTGCGAAAGAAGCAAAAGAGGGTGATGTGGAGAATCCAACAATCTACAACAAAACCAGCCCAGAATAAGTGAAAAGCATGAGAGGCTGCAGCTCTCTGCTAGACCTGGCTAAGCCAGARTCAGTTGCAGTCTTGGATGGCTGTAGCTCTAAAGCAGACACAACCCAGGAACATGCAGTACAGAAAAAAATAGAGAAATCTTAGAGATGCTCAGCCATTTATGCTGTGGCTACAACAGGTAGCCATGGCAAGTGTGAGGTAAAATGTGAAATTCTTTCCACTTAGGAAGCGCTGCTGCCCCTTGGAAAATGCAGAGTTGCGGTTGCTCTATTGGCAGGAGACTGACTGAACTTCAGAGAAGTCAAGCAGAATTTCAGAAACTCAAGTGTCTTCAATTTAATCTTCAAGAGCTCATGGCAATCCCTGCTGCAGTTTGATTGTCCTAGCAGCCTAGSAAAGGCAGCTCTGCAACTTCAAGGCATCCTCTAGTGAGGAGGGAATAGCTACTCATCGTAGTGGCCTTGTGTTAGAGGAACTATCAATACAGTCATTGAACTCGCAGAAGTGTTCTGCAAATAGTGGGCTTTGGCCAGCCAGCAAGAGAACTGCAGGTAGTGAAAAATGGTGCATTTCAGTGGGCCTGAGCAGTTTTTCAGTTTGGCTTCAGGCTGTAGTAAGGAGTGAGACAAGAAGCTCAGCAAGTGTTTTTTCTTCATCTGTCTTAGCACTGTGTTCTTGGTATACTATTTATAGATGTTAGGGCAAAGTTGTGGGAGAGCAAAAGATTCCTAATTTTAATTTTAAAGTGATTTAGGAATGAAGGATTGAACACTGCTAGGAGGATGGGGGAACAGGCTTGCTTTGTGTGTTGAATGATTAATTGTCAATATTCAGCACAAGATGTCTGTCTCAGAAATGATATATTGAGTTTGTAGAAGCTATAGTTAGAGGGGAAAAACCTTGAAAAGGAAGGTGCTGGCTTCTTTTACTGACTTTCATCTTGACCATCATGTTACAGGACAAATATATTGCAGTACACTGACCTAAGTAGAAAAGGGAATTTAAAACACGATGAATGGAGTAAATCCTGCCTCTGGGCATCATCCAGGCTGTTCTYTCAGAGGTTCTTATCTCTCAACCAAGAGTAACTGAATATCTCACCAAGCAAATGTTGAACCATTTAGCTTTCAGCCTTATATAGTAAAGAAAATTGAAATCAGGATTGAATTGTGTTGATATGCGAGGCAGAGGACAGTTCAGGAGCTCTTTCACAGGTTCTTCACTAATCTAAAGTAGAGATTTTACAGAATCTATGGGAGAAGAAATTTTCCCTCTAAGAGCAACAACAATAAAGTCCTGATGTGAAAGTGTTGTGCTGGAATTTACTGTCTATATGCTTGCTACGGTGTAATCTGGTTACTGCTACTCCTTGTTCTCTTCAATGAAAAATCTTTTACCAAGAATGTCAGCGTGGTGTCCGATCTACTCAGTGGGATAGAGCTCGTGAGTAAAAGAAGTTCTCCATGCTGACTTCACCTGAATAAGTGAATCCTTGTACCATGTCCTGAAAATTCCTCTTCATGAGCCTAAATATCTTGAAAATAAGGATATATGTTTATGATCRTTCTTAAGACTATAAAGAATATAAAAATAAAAATTTTAATGGGGTATAGCGGAGTTTCGCTTCTCAGGCTCCCAAAGGGTAAAGGATGGAAGAGGCTGAAATGAGGATGAACTGTGATCTTTTAACTCTGGGGAGTTGGCAGGGATGATTGTTTATAATGTTCCCTTGAGAGTCATTCATTTTGCACTTAACTCTGTTAAGAGAGCACTCAGCTATACACAAATATGCCCTTCCTTGGTGCTGTCCAGCTGTTACAGTTCAAAGATAGTCGACTTTGCRGAGAGGTTGGGAATGAGCAGCTGAGAGGGAGCCTCAGCACTGGTCCTACACTGGTGGAACAGTAACATAACCATATCCTCTGCGTGAGATCAAAGATCTATTAGATCAAATTATATCCTCTGCATTAGTGCAAAGGAACAGCAAGACAGAAATATGGTGATTTCAACYTTAAGAGTGTGCCAACAGATAACTCAAAAGCAATAGGAAATTGTTTGCCTGGTGCATATGCAAAGCTTAACAACCTCTTCTTGCATTAGTTGACTAATGTGCCTAAGTAGAAACTCAGAATATCTCACAATCCCTCATACCGAATTTTGGGCCCCTCTCTTCAAGTTATACTTTCAAAGACTTCCCTGATTGATAAGAGCTCTCCATTTCAGGCATGATTTCAGTTCAGTTACCTGAGATGCTTCCTAGCAAAAATAATTTCCACATAAGATGCATACTTTTTCAGATGTAGATAACAAAATGAAAAGGAAATYAGTGTATCATCCTCATCTTTTTCACTCAATTTTTAACAGTAGCCAGTTTTATACTGCAGACTGAGATGATGCTATCTATTTCACTGACCTCAGCAGTTGTATCAAGAATGAATTTAATCTATACCATCAATCTGATTTTGAATCAGCTAGTGAAACAAGCTGCTTAGCCTTGGGAGATAGATGTGTCTGTGTTTCAGGGGAGACCATTCCAATACAGGGCATCAATAAAATATTAATCTTTTAATGTATTTAACAAAAAGGTAAAAATTACCCTACCCACCTCAAGAWTTCTCCAGTTCTTATATAAAATATAAAATGTTCTAGGTGACCGTGCATGTGCAGGAGAGGTAAAAGATCATGCAAGCCTGTAAAGCAATCATGAGTTCCCTTCTTCCTTCTTTGCTAATAGCTTGATTCTTGGTGCATTGATACTCTGCGGTGTGAGCACCCACGCTGTGGAAAGTGGAGGGATTTCAGAGCTAAAAGGAGATTTGGCTTCAGGAAAGGTGAGAGGAGAAACTTCAGTTTTTGCATAGTGCTTCTAAATTTTGAAAGGATACTTGACTGTATAGGGTAAGGGGGAAGTGATTTCTAGGTCACGTAGCCACATAAAACACTGCAGCAATCAAGCTTGTATTACAAAAAATAAGCCACCGTTCAGTTAGTCTGGCTGCAAAGCAGATTTTCAATAAGTTTATGCTCTAACAAGCTGCATCAGTTTCGTCTGAGTAGATCTGATGGTTATTGAACAGTGTTCAATGTTCTGGAGGGTGCCAGGCATATAATTGTTTTTACAACACTGTAAAATGAATCAGACCAAAATTAGTGTCACTCAGCAAAATCACTTTGCTTCTCTTTAAATTATTTAATCTAGGGGTTAATCAAAAAGAAAATGAAGTTTTGACAGTGCCCTTCAGCTAAGGGCAAGCATAGGTTCAGTTGTCTTCTCTCCATTTGGCTACTGAATGTTTCATGATATCAGCACCTGTACACATGGCATTGCCTTGCTGCGGATTGCAGAGAGAAAAGCAGAACGGTGCCGGGTTTTAAGGGCTTCCCACTTCCAAAGCAAATTGCCAAAAGAGGGAATATGGTGTCTTTTTTTATTTTTTTATTTTTTTATTTTTTTTTTAATTTTAATCCCTGTGAAATAAGAGCTTCTAAAGAGAAATTAGAGCTTGGAAAAGAGAGTATTTCTGGAGCGAAGGTCCTAGTTTAGCAGCTCTGTCTATTTAAAAGCTCAGAGATGTTCTTGTCCCTCCATAAAGAGCTGAGGAGGTATGAGGAGCTAACACAGCTAAGATATCCCCTCATGTAAAATGTATCAAGCACCAGCTCCTTCATTTCCCTTGTCTAAATTTCCTCCCCACTGAGATTAACCAAATATTCATTGTTCTGCTCACTTTGACTTGTATATTTTAGAAGCAATTCCAGTAAATGTGTCTGCCTTGAAGTCTTTCAAGTCTTGCTATGTGTGACTATTGCCTCCTTCTGATCATTTGCTGTAGCAGGTTTATTATTTTTCACTCCATAATATTTTGTATATATGTAGGTTTCGGTGGCATTTATTAGTAGACATTTATTAGTAATTTCTGGAATAATGTCTGGCTGATGAGTTATATCAATAACAGCTGGGCAAAGTAAGGTGATCATGAGCTATAATTATTATATACAGCAATATTATCAATTAAAGTCTCCAAGAAATGATCCAGACTAGAGATATTTGTAGTTTCAATAGTGCATAATCCCTTAGCAACAATTCAATTATGCAAAACGAGATGAAGGGTTTGTCTACATGTGAAAATTGCAATTTTTGTTATCATTCATATTGCTTTTCAGTTTGTGTAGATAATATTTGTCCTCTGATAGCCTTGATTCAAGAGCTAGTGGCACAAGAGGCCTCAAATTCCATTTCCCTTCTTCCCCCCAGGAATTGGGGGTTAGAGGCATCCTGGTTCTTTAAGGTTGAGGGTAAATTCAGGGTAAAACTCGGGGTAAATTCCACAAAATGAAAGTATCAGCAGAGCACAAGGAGATTTACCTGCACTAGCTTTAATAAAGAAGAAAAAAAGGGGAAAAAAAAAAAAAAAAAAAAAAAAAGAAGGCAGTGAACCAGACACGCTAAGGCAATATTTACTCCTTAATCTCTTTTCTTAAGCAACGGTCAGTCGTGTTTCTGAGGTGATAAAGCATCTTTAGTAATGACCGGAAAGTAGGAAGCTGCGGTGTCTCGCCCTGCTTTTAATGGCTGGAGACTGAATGCAGAAATATCGCATTACATTAAGTCATATATATGGGTGGTAATGTTAACTCAAAACCAGCGATCGCCAACAACCAGCATTTATTGGCCTGCCATTCACAAAATGAGCCAGCCCTGCTCGGTGTCTTGCGGCACACGACTAGTCAACRAGGGTAACTGTTATATAAGAGCAGTGGAAAGACAGCAATAATTGTGTGCCATCTGTCAGGTGCGTGTTTAGGAAGTGCTCTGGCGAGTTTGGTGTACAGACTACACAAACAAATAGGAAATAAAATCTAGATCTGTGGCTCCTGGTAGATCTCAAAGGATGTGGACAAGGGCATTAAATGTTCTGGGGTAAAAGCAATGTATGTTTTCATATGTAGACT
Source organism: Nothoprocta perdicaria (assembly GCF_003342845.1). Taxonomy (NCBI): domain Eukaryota; kingdom Metazoa; phylum Chordata; class Aves; order Tinamiformes; family Tinamidae; genus Nothoprocta; species Nothoprocta perdicaria. Next base: position 916,680 of record NW_020454328.1, on the reverse strand, counting down.
TTTAAGGATTCCGTGCAACTCAGATATCCCAAGTCTGAAAATGAGACTTCTTTTCAGTGGAAATCGTGGTCTGGAGGCAACTCCAAACAGTCGATAAACACCCAGCAGGAAGACACTAGGAACTGATTCTGCATAAAAGGAATGTATCAGATAGTGGGAGCAAGAAAAAGTAACCTATGTGCAGACAGAGAYAAATAATAAATTAATAAATATCTCATTTCTCTATAGCTTCCCTAACGGCAGGCACATGTGTGGGATTTATTTATTTTTGATTATGCTGTAATCAGTTTCATCCTGAGTGTTTGATAGATAAGAAATTTGATTTTCCTTGTTGGGGGACAGGAATCTCTAGAGACTGCCTCAGATTTAAGGTATGAAAGGCCATAAATCAGGCTAGAAAAGATTACTTAGAGGTATGTTATTCCATTTCCATTAAGGTTTCGTGAGAATATGAATGATTCACTAGGGAAAGTATTGCATTTTTCTTACCAGATCGAAGGACCAGGCCCCTGCCTTCACTTCGGGGATCTCCAGGACGGGACCTCAGCAGATAAAACTCCTGGAAAGAAGAAAAGGGAAGAAACCAAACTAAATGCAAGTTGAATGTGGATGTGGTCCCATCTGGGTGGGTCACAAACAAAAATTTACGTGCGAGAGGACTCCCATTAAAATAAGGGGGCATGTTTGATTTGGTTTGTTTTAATAACACGGGTAATTAAGGTAACACCATTCAGACCCCTTTGGTGCCCGATTCCCAGTGGGGAAGGACAAGGCCTGCCTTTCCCCAGGCACCTCAAAGTGGATAACGCTGAAATGCTGGAGAAAGGGAGCAAGGCTCCTCTGCCCTGCAGGTGACAACCAGGGTAACTCAGGCACCACAGAGAGCAAGCAAAAGTAAAGTGGAGCAGACCTCTTCATTGGTTTTATATGTATTTCTCTGTTTTACAGTGTCATCTAGGCACTTTTGTAGGTTTTGTTTTGTTTGCTTGCTTTGCTATGCATTAATAAAGAAATACCGTGGTTGCATCTTTATAGCCACTTTATATATCCCTTTATAGCTACCCGCCAGCAATATAGGCATTAAATAATTTGGAATGCTGTCATTTTATTAGTGATGCTTACAATAATACCTATAACATACATAAATGTAATTCATGTACTAATACATAAGGCTCAATAATAAATGCTAATTTTTTGATACATTTATTAACACAATATATGAACAGATGCACTTCAGCTGCACAAAGTTCTCGGGGAAGCTTTCATGGGGATCTTTTATCTTTATTATGTTTCACAGCTCTCAGTTTTTATGTTTCCATGGCCCAAAGAGAGGCAAGCAGCAGGTCAGAGCCATAACTTGAACATATAGAGAGTCTTTCTTACAGTAGTGGTGGCAGCAGCCTCAGTCACCCTTGCAGCCCATCCCCGACCACCTGCAGCAGCAGCTCCACAGTGGGGCTGGAGCTCCTCGTCTCGCCAGGGTTTAGGGTCCRTCCTAGAGCGCTCAATGAGGCTCTCTTGGGTGTAGGCTTGGCTCGCCCATGCTGGGGCCTGGCCCTGGGTGACGATTGCTCTCTCAGTGCCCTACGTTCCCAAGAGTTCACTGGGGCAGAGCTCAGTCCAAAAGGCAAAGGTCTCATGTTTGCGTTTCTGCCCTTGGGAGAAGCCTCTGACTTATCAGTAGGGCTGGGAGACGTAACAATAACCCACCCAGTGCCCATGGAGCAGCAGGAGGGCAGTGCTCACACSGTCTACGTGGCTGTGGTGGGACACCTCACTGCAAAGTTTGAAGGACCCAAGTGGCCTCCAGCARTGGAAGGGCCAGAGCTCTAGGCTGGCTGCAGACACGAAGCCCAGGGCCGTCCTGCTGGCCCCAGGAGCCGGTGAAGCTGCTGCAGCAGCAGCTGGCAGACACAGAGCCGCAAGGAAGAGCGCCAGGATGCCCTCCCAACTGCATGCCTGCTGTGGGGACAGCACTGGGGTACAACMGTGTTGGCCTCCCTCTCCCTCCTCACATTTACCCTATCAGAAAGGTGAGAATCTGTCCTTCACAGACACATTTTGGGGACTAAGCCTCAAAATCTTCTTATTCTATCAAAAATTTGGCCCACCTCTGTCAGCATCAATGCAAGACACAGACATCAATCTCCCCTCCCACTCTGCCTTGAGGACCCAGCACCAGCTTCAGACCAGCCCACACCAGCAGCCCTGCAGGATGGATGCAGATGGGAAGCGCATCAGGATCCTGAAGGCTCCCAAAGGAGAATTAAATGTCAGACGCAGAAATGCAACCCAGGCACACACTGACTTCCTCTCCCCCAGCACGGCTGAAGTGATTTGCTTGAGTTGAGCAGGAACTTGGGGGGAAAAAATGCCTGTTGTCCAGGGCAAGGGCCAGCGTGCATGCAGAGGCACGTGCAGCAATGTGTGCATGCCGCAGGGCTCGGTGCTGAGCAGGGGAACGTGCACCGGGACCCAGGGGATGCACGGCTGCATGCACGCTGCAAGAGCATGGGAAGGATATGGGACAGCTGTTGCACATTTAGACACATTTAAAGAGAGAATATGAGTCTCAGGATTGTGCCTAGGGCAAACATGTGGGCACCTATTCACACTCCATTGAAGCTGCCAGGTTAAGAATCTGCAACCGCCTATTTGCAGCAGGCGACATTTGCAAAACAAATGTGCATTTGCAGGATGTCCTTAGGAGACTCGTAAAGGGCAGGTTCCCCTGCATGGGAGCAAGGAACAAGCCGGTCCGAGGTACAGCTCCGTCTTGCCATTTTCTAAAGGGAAACTAAAATGCATGGGAAAAAAATAAACAAATAAACAAATAAACAAATAAACAAATAAACAAAAAGAAAAAAGAAAAGGGGAAAAAAAATCCTCCAGCCAAGCCCTGAGAGGGAAGAGGAGATCTGGGAGGTGCAGGGATGGAGCAAACACATTGAAAGACCCCGGAGGATTCAGCAGCACCCTGCTGAATTGCAGCCCGGCCCCGGGAGTCCAGCCAGAATTTCGGGGTTGAGTGGGAAAAATATATGCCGATCCAAATGAAAAAGCAAAGTCAGACCATCTTCTCTGTTCCCCCGCCAGTTGATTTGTTCAAAGAATCCAAACAGAAATGCACTATAAAATACAGATTCTGTCCTTACAGGCATCAGAGAGCGAAACATGCACACCTACACACCAAGGAACTTCTGAGGTGTCAGTGATACAGTACAGGAGAAAGGGTAGGGTGGAGAAGAAAGGATAATTTTTTTTTTTTTTTTACTTTATTTGAGTTTTCTTTCTATAAATATAGCTAAAATCAGAAACCAAAGAGCTGGGCTCCCTTCCAGCCAGACACAGAATCCAATTTTCCAACAATGATTATTTCCAAACGTTAAGTCTTTAAGTAGTTCCAATTTTTCATCTTCAAATTGCTTTGGAGTTTGTGGTCTGGTTGTCTTTTTTTTTTCTTTCTTTCCTTTTCCTTTTTTTTTTTTTTTTTTTTATTTTGTTTTTGGTTTTGGTTCTCATTTGGTTTTTGTTTTTCCTTGCGTTTTTAATGACGGCTTCAGATTCAATTGCTTAGAAAGTTAAACTTTTAAAAGTTAGTGCAAATCTTTTCGGATTCTAGATTGCATAAATATTAAATTGATACTTCTAAGAATATAGTAAAAATATATCTGCCTATACTTGCTAATAAACATATTTGTTAAATATAAACTCAACCGTTGATAGGAAGGACAAGTGGGTAAAAGAAATCAATTCTTTCCTTTAAAATCAGCCCACTCCTCTTGCTTTATTGAAAGTGGCACTTAATATGGTACTGAATTTTCTCCTTTAAAATTGCCAAAGAGAGGAAATCTTAGTTAGACATTGGAACACGCATTTTGAACTATTTCATTGCAAAGCATGGTTGGAATTTTCCTACCGTGTAATACAGAAGATTCACTGAAGAGAATTTCTACTTTTAAAAGTTTGAAGTTTGATGTCGCTCTTTTTTGAAACCGACAGTGCCTCTGACTAAATTAGCCCAAGTCCCAAGTGCAATTTGGGAGGGAAAGAGAGGGAAAGAGAGGGAAAGAGAGGGAAAGAGAGGGAAAGAGAGGGAAAGAGAGGGAAAGAGAGGGAGAGAAGAGAAGAGAAGAGAAGAGAAGAGAAGAGAAGAGAAGAGAAGAGAAGAGAAGAGAAGAGAAGAGAAGAGAAGAGAAGAGAAGAG
>NW_020454328.1:902717-911523 GCF_003342845.1 Nothoprocta perdicaria | reverse complement strand
AAGAAAGAAAGAAAGAAAGAAAGAAAGAAAGAAAGAAAGAAAGAAAGAAAGAAAGAAAGAAAGAAAGAAAGAAAGAAAGAAAGAAAGAAAGAAAGGAAGAAAGAAAGAAAAAAGAGAAAAGAATGGAGGGGGAAAAAAAAGAATAATAATCACCCGTTGAGGCTCAAAATCTTTAGCAAATTTGGCCGATTTGGGGGTCCTCCCTGCTCACATCCGCCCGAGCTTTGCAGACGTCTCGTTTTCCTATTTTCTGTTCCCGAGTGTGAAAAACTTTCCTCGTTCTTCCAGGGGAAAAGAATCGGTCTTCGACCGCTAAGGAAATGGCAGAAGGGGTCTTTTATTAGAGTTTGATATTTGGAAAGCAGAAAACTTCCCTTTCTCGGCAGCTGAACTCCAGTGCCGATCTCTTCGCACCAAGGAAAGGCAGCAGAGAAGAGCTCGGGCGTTCGCACTGAGCAGGAGCTCAGGATTTGGGGATTCAGGAGAAGGTTTCATCCGGTGGGGAACCGAAGAGGAGATTAGAAAGGAAGCTCCGTGTGCCACCGTGTGCTTGTACCACCTGTACAGACGATGAAAAATGCACATTCTGAATAATTCGTTAACGCACACATTTTCACAGACGCCCATTATTTATTCCATAGGATTATTTTTCGAACTGCTTTATTTCCTCATCTCCACATCCTTCTCTCTTCCCACTCGTCAACCATTGATCTCATCACCTCTCTGTCTATCCTTGCCCTGAAAGGTCTCTGTGCATTATTTTTCCACCTATCTTTTTCAAACTCTTGGGCTTTGAGTTCGACCTGACCTGCAAATCCGGATGGGGCCACAGCTCAATCCAGGGCAGTGCCAGACGGGAAGTGCGGGCGCAAGGACCTTTTACTTTGTTTTATTTAGTTCAGACTTATTTTGTTTCACAGCCTTTGCGCTGTTACCTGAGCGAGACCCCTTCCTCCTCATTCCTTATTTTCACGTTTGTTTCCTGGTCTTTTTTTTCCAGGCAGACACGGAGCAGGGGAGGGGGACGACTGCAGCGGGGAATTTGTGGGACTCATCAGATGAAAACGGGCACCCTCCCTAGGCCGGGAACTGGGCTGAGGGGTGTCTGTCCCATGTCGCTGTCGGAGGGACATCCATGCCCCATGGCAGCCGCACACTCGCACCGCCGGGAATGTCACAGGTCGAGGGGTCCCGCAGTGTCCACAGGCCGCGTCTAAATTTCTCCGAGGGTGACAGCTCCCTTGACCTGCGTGAGAAGTGGGTAACAAGGGACAAGGCGAAAGGTGGTTTTAATTGAAGCCTGGATTTTTCCGCCGGGAACTGCTCCTCTGCTCCCCGCTTGATCCTCCCTCTCTTCCCCTCCCCATGCCCCCCCTCTTTTTTTTTTTTCTTTCTTTTCTTTTTTTTTCTTTTTTTTTTTTCTTGCCAAGATACATTTTAAAAAGCGCCTCTCGTGTACAAGCCTGTCACGTGCAGGGGGAGAGGGGGGGCCTCCTCCTTCTCCAGTTACAATAAAAGTATTTTCGCAATTTCTGCAGTCAGGTTTTATTGGGGCTGGAGCTTTTTTATTATTTTTTTTTTCCTCCTTCTCCGTCCTTTCCCCCCCGAGCGGCAGCCAATGAGACAGGGCCCGGCCGTTGCGTCAGGGCAGCCCGGCGGGGAAAGGCAGCTCTCTTGCAGCTCGCAGCCTTTTAAAAAGATCCGGGCCCCCCCTCGGGCAGTGGCTGCGCTCCCCATGCCGCGGGCCTTGCGCCGCCCCGCATGCAGCCGCCCGAGCACCGCGGCCCCGCGGGCCTCGAGGGACTCCTGGGAGCCGGGGGCTTCGCCGGCAACCAGGGCCGGGCCCTGATGCCCCCGCCGGCCCTAGGTGGCCCCTCTCCTCCCCCGGCGCTGCATCCTGGCTACCCGGCCGAGGAAGCGGCCAAGCCGTGCGGTCCCGGCTCCGTCGCCCCGCCGGGCCCCGCCGCCCCACCGGGCCCCGCCGCCTCCGCGCCGCTGCCCTACGGATACTTCGGCAGCGGCTACTACTCGTGCCGCGTGGCCCGCAGCGCCCTCAAAGCCGCCCCCCCACCCGGCACCTTTCCTGCCGACAAGTACCTGGACCCTCCCGCCGGCAGCGAGGACTTCCAGAGCCGCCCCGCCGAGCTGGCCTTCTACCCCAGCTACGGGACCCCGTACCAGCCCGTGGCCAGTTACCTGGACGTTTCGGTGGTTCAGACCCTAGGAGCCCCTGGGGAAGCCCGACATGAGACTCTTTTGCCCGTGGACAGTTACCATCAGCCGTGGGCTTTGAGCGGCGGCTGGAACAGCCAGATGTGCTGCCCCAAAGAGCAGAGTCAGACCGGCTACTTCCTGAAATCCGCCTTTGCAGGTAACGTTCGTGTTCCTGGGGTGCGCAGGGACCGCGGGACTGGGAGGGGAGCACGGAGCGGGGCCGCGCAGGTGGGATCTGCACACCCTCGAAGGAGGAAAGGGATTAAAATAACATGACGGGGAATTGCTCTCGCGCTCCATCTTTCTCGCAAATTAGCCCACATGGCAGCCAGTAAGCAGGYTGAGGTCGCTATTCTGGGGCACGGCTGCACGTTTGGGGTGGCCCCGGTTTAAAGGAGCAAAAGGAAACCTCACTGTGAGGCTCAGCGTGCATCTGTTTGGTGCAAGTTCCTTGACATTAATTCTGCTTCTCTCCGGGAAAAAAAAAAAAAAAAAAAAAAATCTGGGAGGGAAAAATAATTATCATTGGGAAAGACAGGCGACAGGGAAGTTGGTCTCTCCAGCTGGATAAGATGGAAATAAATGGAAAAAAAAAAAAAAAAAAAGAAAAAAGAAAATCTGGGAGGGAAAAATAATTATCATTGGGAAAGACAGGCGACAGGGAAGTTGGTCTCTCCAGCTGGATAAGATGGAAATAAATGGAATGAGAGGGAAAGGGGCTGGTTTTTTAGGAGGAAAGATGGGCAAGCCCTGGGAGAAAAGGGAACAAGTGGGATCAGAGTGGGGGAAGCTGCTCCGGGCCCCGTAACCCCAAACCTTCTCGGATCGCCCCAGCTGGCCCCGCTCAGCCCCATCTCTCCCCGCGCCCAGACTCCGCGGTACAGCTGCCCCCCGACGGCTGCTCCTTCCGCCGGGGCCGAAAGAAGAGGGTCCCTTACAGCAAGGGACAGCTGAAGGAGCTGGAGAAGGAGTACGCCAGCAGCAAATTCATCACCAGGGACAAGAGGAGGAAGATCTCTGCCGCCACCAACCTCACGGAGAGGCAGATCACTATTTGGTTTCAGAATAGGAGGGTGAAGGAGAAGAAAGTCGTCGCCAAAATCAAAAGCAGCAGCACCCCTTGAAGAGGGGGTGGCCCTCACCGCCGCCCACGGCAGCAGCCCCGCGCCGCTCCCGCCCCGTCGGGCCATCGTGCTCTGTTCCGTTTCCTCGACGTTTCAAACCCAGCCATAAGCGACGGCAGTTTTAGAAGACACAACATTGCCCCGGCTGCATGTAGAGGACCCTGTACAGTTTATTCTCRTTTTATAACGCCGCTAAAGACACTCTATTCCCTCCAAGTTTTTTTTTTTTTTTCTTAAGAAAGAGAGCTTAATAATTTTTCTTTAATTAAGAAAAAAAGCCTAATTGAGTTAATTGACCCCAAAGATGAAATTCTCGTGGCTTTTCCCTGGCGCCCCCAGCTCGCCTGCGTGCGATGAAAGCCAGGCTGTTCGGCACGGAGCTCTGGGGAAGTTCACRGAGGAAATGAACTGAAGGAATGAAAAGTCTTATGTACCACACGGAAAAAAAAAAAATCTTTTTAATTCTAGACTGAAATATCCAAATATCCCGTGTGAGGGAAGATGAACCTAGTCCAGGTGTGTTGTATGGAAACACACGCAAACAGCTTGCCTAAACCTGTACTTTTATGCTATGGCAAATATACTTATGTGTAGGCACACAGTTATGGAGATCCATGCTACATGTTCGTGTAGATATATAGAAAATATGCATACACATATGCACATATTAAAGAATACACATTATTTTACATTTTACCCTATACAATATTTTGTTCGTGTGCTCAKATATATCCAGATACCCCAAAGTATGCATGTATACATGCAATATATCATTGTAGGTGTGAATATAAATATATACTCAGATAAACTTGTATATAYCTGTGTTTGTATACATGCATATATACAAAATCATATGTGTGCTCATGCCGATACGCCTATATTTTCGTACAGGAAAATGCAATTCTTCGAATTCCGTAGCCACTTTGCTTTGTGCTAATGTCTGTGCATTTGTACACACACTTTCCTTCTCTTACTATTTCATAATCATAATGATGCATTTTGTAGCACGTGCTGAAATTATCCCGCATAATGGTAAATGATCTCGGTTACTATTAAGAAGCCTTGCTATCATTTAAAACAGAATAAATAAGGTGAAAAGAAACATGCTCAGTCTCGCGCTTTTATCCGGGCTTTGGGGCTCTGCATTGCACAGAGGAGAAGCGTCYGCTTCACGCGGGGAGTTTGAATGTCCAGCACATTTTGTCCTTTTCTTTTTTTCTCTCGCTTGGGAGTGTTGAACCCCCGGAGCTCCTTCTGGTTTTCCCCATTTTCCCTCTGATTTCCGTTCTAGCCATTTCGGAGCCCTTTGGTTTTGCAGGACGTGGCGGCGGCAGAGGACGGGGATGGCAGGCACCCCCCCGTGATGTCGCTGATGATGTCAGGAGGGAGAGCAGGACAAGAGCCGACGGCTCTCACGCTGGATGTCCCGAGCGGTGACGCAGCGGGGCACGCACATTAAATCACGGCCCCCCCCCGAGAGCGGTACCCGCCTGCAACCSGTGGCGTCCCGTCCCGTCCAGTCTCGTGGGTCCCGTCGAGAAGGGTCTGGGAATGCAGGGGGCTCCGTCCGTGCGAACCATCTCCTGGCCAGAGGACGCTTCCCTGCTGCATCCCCAATAATATATATACATGTATATATATAAAGAGAGAGTGTATGTGTGTGTATCTATGTATATATGTGCATAGATAGATAGAAATATATGGGGAAGGTGGAGACGAGGAGCTGAACAGTTATTAGTCAGAAACAWGTAAGACAAGTAAGAAGTCAAAACAAAAAAAGCAATCAGCATGAAACTAGTGGGCAGTGTGGAAACTTCGAGTATAGAAATGCATAACAAGCACACAGATGGACGCGCTGGGAGAGGCGAGTACAGAACAGTGCACAGGTCCTTACAGACATCTGCCTGCAGGCTAGTGCAGAGACCTATACATGTGCACAGATTTCCTTGCGAGCATCTCGTGCGTGAAGGAGGGACCGTGCTTGGGAACCTGCCTGACGTGCAGAGGCCCTTGACAGTAGTGATGGATGAGCCGGCAGCTGAAATATTCTGCTAGCTGCACAGTGGCCGATTATACTTTGCTCTTCCCTGTCTGGATTCTGCATTTCTGATTTTTTTCCCCTTTGAAGCATTTATTTATTTAGTTAGTTAGTTTTCTTGGAGGGAGGAATCTTGTCCTGACTGTGCTGACTGTCCATGTAGTCAGTATGACCTGCCATTCCTCCCCTAGAAACATTTGTCTTGCTTTTCTGAATGCGTGGATGAAAGAAAATCCCCTTTCCTTATCATATCATCATTCTAGCCCCGATTGCTGAGAAATTCTAGAAGCAGAAGCAAATTTACCCCACAGTGAGAATTTCACTCGGATGTTCACGAAAGAAAAGAAGAAAATAAAAATAAAAATAAAAATAAAAATAAAAATAAAAATAAAAATAAAAATAAAAATAAAAATAAAAATAAAAATAAAAATAAAAATAATAAAAATATGCGCCTTAAAAATACGGTCTTACACACCTCATCTCCGAGTGCAACTTTAAAAGAAACAAGGTTTATTTACGGGTTTGGAAAGGGACAACCTCCTTATAGCTTTCGTCTTCGGCATATTAAGGGTTATAAGAGTTAATTTTTCAATAACACCAATGACACGTTTCTTTTTTTTTTTTCCCCATTTCTCCCCCTGCAGCTGGGACTTTCCCATTCCAAACCCGCACTACTGCTGCTAGAAACGCAGTTGCGGGGACCCCAGACACCTCCGGCCCAGCTTAGCCTATGTGTGAGTGACACCTTCCCTCCCTCCAAGGGGAAATTGGGCTGAAACCGGGAGTCCTCTTCTCCCCCTCACCCCTTTTGCGCGTCCTCTACTGAAGTCCTGAATCCGAGGCGGAAAATGCAGATGGGAAGGGGAGGAGGAAAGTCTCGTTGAGAGCTGTAAAAGCTTTACACGTCGGCCTCAGTAAAAGGCAAGAAAGGCCTGACATTCTCGTAAAACTCTGGGAAGGAGCCACGGGCAGGAGTGTAGGGGGGTTGGGGGCAGGTAAAGGCTCCTGGAGGGGAGAGTTTTGCCGTTGAACTTGAAACTCAGAAAACCCAAGGCAGAGCAGCCCTGAAACCTGGGGCCCAGCAGCGCTGGGAGGGCTCTGGCAGCGGGAGATGCAGGGCAGGGGCACCAATGCCCGCCTCTGGCACACTGACATTGAGAAAATGTGGGTTTAAACCAGGACCATTTGGGAGGTCTCTGTGTCCACCTTCCACAGTGATATCTTTGACCCGAGTGCTTTGCCCGGAAAAGGAGGAAGGATGAGAGTGAACCCCCCGCTTGTGTGGTACTTGAGATGGTTTTCTGTGAGGGTCAGACAGGGGCAAGTGCAATCGTGGCCTACATGTCTGAGAATTCTTCTATTTCTATTCCTTCCTCTCCTCTCCTCTCCTCTCCTCTCCTCTCCTCTCCTGTCCTGTCCTGTCCTGTCCTGTCCTGTTTTTTTTTTTTCCTTTCTTTCCCTCCTTTTCATCAACCAGATTAAATCGTGCCAAAGATCTCCCCTCTGATCACAAGAGGAGCAGAAACACGAGCAGTGGGGGCACCTCTGCCCAGTCCTCCCCCCTCTCCCGCAGCCTTTGGCTCCTTCCTTTTGTTCAAGTTCATGCTCACTGCACAAAGTGTCTGCGGTTTTTTCCCCCTCTTTCTCTTCAAAGGATTTTGTCATTGAACTTGGGCCCACGCTGTAAACATTCTTGGGTCTTACAAGCATCTTGATGGGATGTCATTAACGGAGACCCGATATTGCCGGGGAAGTTTCTGTGTTAGCCGTTTTCGCAACTCATAATGGAGTTCCAGTTAAATCTTATAAGCAGAATCAAAGGTGCATTTTTTGAACGTCTTGACTCCATTTGCTTCCTAAACTGAGTCCAAAAATAAAGCACAATAAAACAGGATCTTTGGAATCTCTGTCTCYGTCTGTCTGCCTCTCTCTTTTTCTTTCGATAGACTTAAAACAATCAACAAATATTTTATCCTCATAGCATGTATCTATTTGTATCTTATAACATATTTTTAGATCTAGACACAAAACTACACATTAGATCAATTAAAAAATCGTTATTCTGAAGTACTGCCAGGAAAATGCCTTTTCGATATATTAAGGTGCTATATTCTGTATGAAGGCAAAATACAATTTTAGTAATTTGCCGCTGGAGATAACTTCATCTTTCGTTGCTGAATAACTTAATTGCTTTTTATAAAAAAATACATAAAATAAATAAAAGAAGATAAAACATAGTTATTGTTGGCAAGAGGAGTCGCCATTGATGAGTCCCATAGCCACTACAGAAGCGCTACTGGAATTAAGTATTCCCTGAAGAGCAAATAAGAACTGATTTCATAAAGCTTTTTGTTCTAATATATAGAAGTAGGTTTCCATATGAGAATGTTTTTTTTTTTTTCCTCCGATTTAATAAAGTCATGGTTTCCTGACCGCGCTTTGGTAATTCGCATTCAAAACCCTCACGTTCCTATTGCCGAGAATCGTGCACAGAATATTATTATACTCTGTAAGTCTGTGAGGACCAAATCTATAAATCTATGCATTATATACCATATGCAATTCTCCATTGCAAACAGRAGGCAGATAAAGGGCAGTTCCTATAAATCCATTTCGAAGGAAAACACCCGCTTGCCCCCATTTATTCCAGCCTGCTTCGCTAGTTGGTGGCCAACGCCGATTTTTGCAAAGGGCGAYAAATGGAGGTGCTCAGGGAGCATCCGAGGAGCAGATCCGCTTGCTCTGTGATCCGACTGTCGTCTTAATTAAATTTTCATTAATTAGCCCGACGGCAGCTTTAGCGGGAGCGCAGCGGCTGCCGGCGGCAGATCGAGCTGCTCCCGGCGCTATGAAGGGGCGAGAGGAGAAATCCAAACTCGGGCACAAAAACGAGAGGGAAGCGGGGGATGAGCGCAGCTCCCAGCGCCCGAGCTGCAGCCCCCCGGGACCCTCCCCCGAGGAAGAGAGAAACGCCGGACTCAAATCCTGCCCCCACTACTGGAGAAAAAGCGGGAGAAAGTCACTTTTGAAGCATAATTTTGTCTAAGAGAGTAAAGCTCTGGCTTTATTCGAGCTCACCTTATCGATGTCTCCTTCCCCTTGATATTCTGCAGCCCGAAAGTTTTCGCGGTACGTTGTTGTTATTATTATCATCATCATCATCATTATTATTGTTATCCTTAATTTTCAAGCCCCCCAAAAGACCCTTGAGGGATTCACTCATTTGGTTTTTATCATGCAAGCAAGCAAGTAAGTCTCTCCGCGCAGCCAACAGAAGTGTATTACTTAAAGATCTGCTTGCTTTAGTGGTATTAGTGCCCGTTATTGCAAATTAATTATTTCATTATAAATGAAATGAATGAAACCGATTAATATAAAACTACACGGATTCTGCACGGAGTGGGGAGAACAAAATCCTGGAGTTGCATTT
>NW_020454328.1:884476-902653 GCF_003342845.1 Nothoprocta perdicaria | reverse complement strand
ACACGGATTCTGCACGGAGTGGGGAGAACAAAATCGTGGGGTTGCACTTTTGCATTTGCTCCATTGTGTAATACAGAAAAAAAAAAAAAAAAAAAAAAAAAAAAAAAAAAAAAAGGCCAGAGAAAGAATTCGTTCCTCTTCCTTTGCCTACGATGCGAAACCTGCGAGGGGGGTGGTGGGCTGGGGGACAGGGCCGTGCCATCCTCACCTGCAGCGACGATTCCTTTCTAGAGACCTGCTGTGAGTGTTTGAGGGGCTTGAGAGGATTTAGTTTGTCCATATTAATCTCGAAAAACATCTCTACTTAAAACAGTACAGCCCCCTAGTATTCCCCAAAAAGGAAAGGAGAAAAAAAAAATATTGAGTCCAATCCGTGGGATTCTGGGGCTGAGACCCAGTAACCAGGTCCTGGCACAAATATCAAAAGCAAAAGGGAATGAGGTGTGGAAATGTCAAGGACAGATCCTAGYTTATACAGAAGGAACAAATATGTGCCTTGCAGCGACACTGAGCACGGAAAATGGAAACCGAGCAAATGGGCTTTCGTATCTGGTTTCTTCTGAACTGCACTGGAGCGCAGGAAACTTGTGGAAACGTCGGGGAAGTGGAGACAAGGGAGCTTTTCCGTGCCTGTTTCAGCAGTGCTCAGTAATACATTAAAAACGCATTCCTTTTCCTCATTAAAGTCTTCARTTTAGGGGACTACTTAAGTAAATTGACTCTTTAAGCAGGAAAACCAAATACGTGGGCTTGGACTGATTTAAGCACATGCAGCTTTCAAGCACCGTCTAGACACGGGCTCCTAACCCCCTATTCCGGCACCGCACCCAGCTGAAATGGTCTCGCTAAACACCGGGATTAAAGACTACAACAACAACAACAGGTTGCTATGACAGTCATTACTTATCTGAGTTGCTGTCGGGAAGCGAAAGCGCCAAGGAAAACTCCACTCGTTTGGAAAATTCCATCAGGAGAAGACTACGCGGAAGAAATTCCTTAGCGAAAATTACCTTTAATCTGTAAAAATTGATATGCGTATTTGTGCTCCTCCCCGCAAAATCATTGAGACGACAGGAGAAATTTCATTTTTCTTTATCAATCATCTGGTTGGATACATGCATTTACATCCACTCAMGAAGGCAGAAACACCTTTTTTTYWYWTTTTTTTTTCAAAAAGATAAAGATTGCATCGACTTGCAAAGAAAAAGAGGAAAAGACAATTAATCATTAATTACCAGCTCGTTGCATGAATGAGGAGAAGAGAAAATTTGGGGAGAAATTAAATATCTTTGTAGAGGTATTTAATGCCCTTTTTATCAGTTTAAGCAACCTCTTGAGTGCAAGGGAGACTGAGGACAACGTTTCATGTATACTTGCAAGAGATGAAGCAGAGACTTTCTATGGTGTGAACCAATGTTACAATGCGATGGTACCATGGAGGTCTTTGTGGCATGGTCTTCCAAGCCATGCTCCTTCCTTCCCATCACTAACATCCCCCCTTTTTTATTTTGGTTCTCGATTTTTAACCCCAGAAAATGTTCATTAGAGCAAGATATATCCTCACATATTAATCTGAAGGACTTAATTGCAAATGGATTGTAATGCATTAGGTATGGGCTTTCCAGGAGTGCAATCAATTGAGCTGGGCCAGCATTAGGGACATTCTTCTGGGCTATTGCTTCTAGTTGGGTCACACATACAAGCACAAGGTACAGATCAGTTGTTCAATTAAATGGCTTTACTGTCTCATCATTCCTGGCCTATAGTATCCCTTAGAGATGACATGAACTTGTGGGTGCCAAGAACACACTAGCTACTGATTCAGAGGACAAAATGCAAACAGTCCTCCCAGTCCTGGCTGACTAATACTCCTTTAGAAATGTCAATACACGGCAAGTGCATTCACCTATATGTAAAAAATCAGCCACGAAGAGTTTAATCATTAGAAACAATATGTAAACTGATGTGCTTGATTAAATTTAACAATGTGTGTAAAGCCATAAAGGCCAATGCTGAGTTAGAGGAGACAGGCAGGTGCTTCTTGTTAAAATTCCACCGCAGAATTGCATGGCAGGTTGGGGTGAGTTTCCTGGCACTTGGGGATCACCCTTTCTGTAACATCCATCTATCTCCCCAAGTTTCTCAAATCGAATTTAACTTCTCTAGATTTCTTATACATATTATTGAAAAATTACATTTCTCTCCTCTTTAAATATAGCAGTTTATCTCAGATTTCAGGTTATATCCCTGGAAAGATCTGTTCCTTCTCTAGATGTCTCTAAAAGGATGTGTTTTTTTCTATTTCTGCCTCCAAGAAGTCAGTCACTGCCCATTCACACTGACATGGCTTCAACATATTTTTCCAGAGCTAACACAAATAATTTTCCAGTCTTCAGCACTCCAAAACAGTATGTTTGCAAGCTCTGGTACCTTCCTCCCCACTGACAGACAAGAGAGAAAGTGCTTTTGTGTAAATGGGGAAGTGAACACTGTGGTATTGCAGCTACTCCTCAGACATAAGCTTTTTTTTCCTTTTTTTTTTTTCCCCAAGCAAAGGAAGGTCAGTGGTACTTTTATGGGATTCCCTAGTTAATGTATGCCGCCATCTTCAAAAAAAAAGCTTCATGTTTTTCCGTTCCTCTTTTCATGAACTCCCTCACTCCTTATTTCTGCCTGCCCCACAACCTAGCAGGGTTTTAAAGAGGAAAACCAGTTTGCGCACAGCAGCTAACATGCTCTAGGAGTGATCTCTTGAGCAGGCCATAGAGCCGGCATCTAAATAAATGTTTACATAAAAATCACACACCTTAGGCTTTATGACCCCTTGCGGCTGTGTCTACAGTCTGGGCAGGCTACTCAAGGCCGGGAGGGTTTATGTGTGGTCTGCACACACGCACAGCCCTGAGCACAGCTCCTGTGGCGAGGGCAGCTCTGTGCAGGGGCAGCTCCTGCCCCRCTGTTCAGCTGGACCAGGCACAGCAGAACCAAATACTCTCTCCTCCTCACTGGCAGGCAAGGAAGGGTCTCCCGGGGTCAGGAATTTCGGCTGGGGCTCTAAGAGGAACCTTGGGGTATTTAGTGATTG
This sequence comes from Nothoprocta perdicaria, assembly GCF_003342845.1. Lineage (NCBI taxonomy): Eukaryota > Metazoa > Chordata > Aves > Tinamiformes > Tinamidae > Nothoprocta > Nothoprocta perdicaria. The sequence goes on along the minus strand of NW_020454328.1, from coordinate 899,568 downwards.
CTCTTCAATGGCAAAGAGATGTTGCTCTCAATCTTATTGCTTTGTTGACATTAATAAATGAGCTTTTCCTCCCTAATGACCCAGCTCAGTGCAAATGAAAGTAGGACAAAGCTCATTCTTACAGACATACAGAGTCACTCTGAGAGGGAAGGGAGATACCAAGCAATCCAGGCCCTTATACATGTCTCATTTCTCCCTAGGGTTGGATAGCTTGTGGTAAAGTGTTGATGAGCAGACTTTKATTTTCCTTTACTCCTCCAGTCTGAATTGAGCTGTATTGTCACTAGTATCTGTGAATTCCCGCATTCCCAAATGAAATGCATGGTGTTTCCCTTGGCTGTGGCCAAGCTGCCATCATTGTAAATGAATGAAGCCAATGCTTTGGAACTCAGATCATTCCACATGTCCAGAATTGTTCATTTCTGGTTGACTAATTGTTCTTTTTTTTCATTGTCAAATTTAATGTGGAGTCAGTCTCTGAAATCATGGTGTTGGGACATCAGCTAGCTTGCTTTCTGTCCTCACAAGCTCCCCATCATCAGCAGTCCCTGGAAGATGTGAAATCTGGAGTGAGATTGCAGGGTTCATATCCTCCCTTCCTGCTGAGGCAGCTCTCTCCATTGCCAGTCCTATGTCCTTTCTTGGAGTGCTTTTGGCAGCCTGTTCCTACATCTGTGCTCAACCATCATTCAGACACATTCCACTAAACCTAGCCTGGTACCGATGCTTGAAACAATGTGAGATGAATGGAGCAGAGCTGAAAGCATAGCAAAGGCTTACGACATTCAATCACATCCCACTTCTGGGACACTGGCTTCATTATCCACAGACAGGTAATATATATATTTAAAAATCTCCTTAAGGAAATAGTTGGAGACTTTGACTACAACTCTTCCTTCTCTGGATGAAACCAGTTCTTCTCTTTACCTACTCATGTTTTAGAAGAAAAGGGAACATTCAGACCTGTGCTTTTTCAAAGGCAAAAATAAATATTGGCTTGTTCTTTTCTCAGCATGAATTCAAATACAAAGGTTGAATGCTAAGAAAGAAAGAAAGAGAATCAGGATTTCAGTGGCATTTGTTTTACAGCTTTTGCTGTGAAGTAGTTCATGTACTTCATAATATCCAAGAGCCTAGTGGTTGCAGAACTATCTTGGGACAAGAGGGATTTGAGTTGCATTTCAGACTTTACCATCATTTTTGGCTGTTTTTTYCCTATGTCTTGCAACCATTGTAAAGCATTCTGAGATCTCAGTGGAACCCTACTATATAAGGACTACTGTCATTTATAGTCTAAAGTGTGASAAAATCTTTCCAAATATGACTAAACTCTAGCGTGGCTGTCCGCGCTGGGCCAGAGTCAGTGCAAGGAGCTGGCAGACCTGTTGTGTCTTCTAGCACGGCTGACAGAAGAGGTCATAAAAAGACTGTGGAGCTCCCGTATGTGCATAGGAAGCCTTTACAGTCACATGAGCACGGAGAATGTCTTCACATTCCTCATGGCTACAGAGAGCCTATGTGGAAAGCCAAGCTACTCACTTTGAAGGGCCATCTGCTCTCAAAACACAACCCTTTTCTCTATTGTTAAATTCAGCCAGTGCCCTAAGTACTGTTTTCTCAAATCTACTTTTTTAAGACTTCAAGAGGAAAGGACCACAATATCTAATGCCACAGGGTGTCTCCTTGGCTTCAGAGTTCTGGAGTGGACTTTTTTTTCAGAGACTACCATCCAGGTGAAGGGAATAGTGTAGGCCTGGCTAGGTCAGTAATGCCTGAGCAAAAAATATGGGTCCCAGCAACCCTCCTGGGATAACAGAATCACMGAATGGTTGAGGTTGGAAGGGATCTCTAGAGATCATCTAGTCCAACCCCACCCTGCTCAAGCAGGGACATCTAGAGCACAGGAAACAGGGTGGCATCCAGGTGGGTTTGAAAGATCTCCAGAGAAGAAGACCTCTCCGGGCAGCCTGTCCCAGGGCTCTATCACCCCCACAGTGAAGAAATTCTAACAGGATCTATTTAGTTATGTAAAAGGCATTTCTAGCTGTGACCTCTGGAGGAAGAACTTTGTTTTAATCCCATCTCTGCCACAGGTATTGCAGAAGAAACATTGGTTGCCAGTCAAAATCACTGCCTCCTTCGGCTGAGATTTTTTGCTCCTCCACTCACATGCTTGGCTTCCTCCAGGAGTGGTCCCAGATGAAATGAGGGAGAAATGAGTTAGCGAATCTSTACTCAAGCATTTTTTCCACTCATCTCTCTCACTTTTCAATCTTAAAAAATAGAGAGGTGTGACTCCCTGGGGACATCTCTCTCCTGCCACGGTGCTGCCTGAAATCGACTCGCAGGGACAAATCAACCGAGAAATAACAACCTGCAGACAGCCCTTCCCATCTAGAAACCGGAGTGACTCCCTCCTTCCCCTCTTCGCGGTTCAATTTGCCGCGTGCCAGAAGCGAAATGTGTCGCTGAGCGAACAAGAACCTTTTTTTTCCCCCCGTTTCTGACAAACTCTAGCTAAGTGACATTCTTAGACTTCCCCCGTCGGGGACCGCCGCGACGTTTACAGTAAATCCGCCCGGTACTTCTGTTTCCAAAGGGCCGGGCCGTAAATCCCCCGCCGGGACCCCGCGTTTGCGTCTCTGCGCTCCGCGCTCGCACTGAGGTTCGAAGGCAAAATAATAATGATTTTTTTTTTTTTTTTTTAAGAGGTATTTTCCATTTCGGGAGAGAGGGTCGAGGCTCATCCGTAATGCCATGCTGTCCACTTCGCAGAGCTCCACCACCTCTTTCTCAGCCCGGTTCGGCTTTGAGCCCCGGSCCGGCTCGGTCCGGGACAGCGGCATGGGGAAATGCCGCTTGTCCCGACCTCGAAAAGCGCTAAGAGGAGCCAGGAAGGTCCGATCCTAACTCCGTATCTGTCCCAAAACTGCAGGTAGGTGCCGGGGTCCCACGACCCCGGGCTCTTCCCCTGTGTCGAGGTAAAATGACCTGAAAATTTTCCGAGAGTGCCCGGGGGGTATTTGGCCCGAAATGAAAGGGAAAGAGTCTCTGGTCCAATCCAATCGTTCTCGCATTGGGAAACTCACGGGTTGAAAAATTAGAAAATAAATAGATAAATAGATAAATAGACAAATAGACAAATCAATAAATAAATCTCTACAGTTTTGAAATCTGAAATCTCCACGGGTGAAGGACTGGCATCTTTTAGACAGAACTGTCCTTCACCCCCTTTTCATTCAATTTCCCACGGCTTTGCATCATCGAAGGCAGATGGCGATAAATGTGATTTCATGAGCCAGACCTCGAGGTCTTCATCAGTCCATCGATTTTCTCCTGGCAGCTTTCCTACTAGTGTCCGATAAAAATCATTGCCCTGAATGCAAGCGTTTGACTTGAATTTCCCCCCGGACAGAGCAGAGGTCATATTCGGGAATGTAAAATAGCCCCCAAACCGTGGTGGGTTTTTATTGTGGTGGTTTGTTTGGAAGAACAGAAAAGATTCGATCGCATTTTCATTTCGATTAAAGAAAAAAAAAGAATGAATGAATGAATGACAGAAAAAAAAAAAAAGAGAGAAAGAAGTAGTTAAAGCAGAAAGAAAAAAGTAGTTGTTTATTACAGCAGTGATACTCACAAAATAACACGGTTCTAATTTAATTTGGACAATGATAGGTCTACAACATATAGTCCTAGTTCCCTAAAGCAATCATATAATCGCCCATAATATATATTTTTTTCTTTAATTAAATTCGGCGTCCTCGAATGGACCACAGGCAGAAATCGGGTCTGATGCTATTCCTCTATCAGTTTAGTGGCCCTAACGTGACTGCACGTTTTCAAACGCTGAAAAAACCTTAAGTCCTCTTTTTTCTTGTCTCTTTCTTTTGGTTTAAATATTTTTATTTTCAACGATTATACTTAGCAAATAGTGGCAAGGAACATTAAAAGATCGTCGTAGACATTTTCTTCTCGTAGGGATAGCGATTTCACAAAACGCTCTCAAGTTTCAATCTTGAAAATATTTCCATAAATATAATTGGGTTTACCTTAGAACTTTTTTTTTTAAAGAAAATCTTGAACTATTTCAGACCCATAGCCGCTATATAATATTCGTGGAATTAGCAATTAACCACTTTTTAGATCTAGCTGATGAATTTTTATCTAAAAAATGTTATTTTGCCACTTAGCACCATCTGCGATTGCTGCTATAGTGAAAGTTGTGACTGGGAAATTTTACAAAATGTAAAGTGATTTTTCCTACACAAACTGGAGGCATTTTTCAGTGTTAATTTATTTTTCCTCTTGTGCATCTGTGTGGCTTATATAGGAAAGTACTTTGAATTTTTCAGATCTCGGCTGCAAAAATATGTATATTAAACACAACACTCTATTACTTTCTTTTTTTTTTCTTTTTTTTTTTTTTCTCCTTTTCTTCCCACCTTTTTTAGGATATTTAGCAGTTTCAGGAACAATTAAAAGTGATAATTTCTGTATCTTTGCATTAAAAGATTGATTAAAGTAGGCGAGTCAAAGTCTTTTATGCTTGTTTGTTTGCTTATTTTATTTTATTTTATTTTATTTTATTTTATTTTATTTTATTTTATTTTATTTTATTTTATTTTATTTCATTTTATTTCATTTTATTTCATTTTTTTGTTTCTGACTGTTGCACGGTGGCTTCATACTAATAAGCAGTTACAAATAAGTACAAAAATAAACCGAAGAAAAGCAAAGCATCACCCCAAATAACTCAAGCTGTTTAACATCTGTGTTGCTTCAGAAAACTAACTAACTAAATAAATAAATAAGGAAGAAAGAAAAAGAGAGTGGCAATGCTGGTCATATGCAGAGCAAGGACAGAGCGAAATCCTTCCCAGTCCTGGATTCATGGAGACTCACGGCCGATGCAGCTATTGGAGATCATTCCCGTGGCTGCTGCTGATGCTCATGGACTCGACGGGGAGGCAGAGCCTCACTGTGGACTCTTCTCCTCTTCTCCAGGATACTGAACTGCAAAAGAATGTCCCAAGAAAGGGACAGTTCAAGTCACCCTGGCGCTTAGCTCGAGCCCTGTCCCAACCCTCACTTGTTTCCACGGAGAATGTGTGGATGTTACTACCTCCGTGGAGCGATGCTATCAGACATATTATGAAATATARGTATTTAATCTTATTTATCTTCCCCAAAGCGCCCGTGATGCCCCTGGAAGAGCCGGGCCAGGAGGACCACGACCTCCCGGAGCTCTCCGTGGTCCTGGCGGCCGCGGGTCAARTCCCTGCCCGAGCCCGGCCCGTGGGGTCCGCACCTCGGGATCAGCCACGCAGCTCGGGGAGCGCCCGGAGCTGCTGACACTGTAAATCGGTGGGGACACGGGATGTGGGTTTTGTTTCCTGCCTGGCAGTGCGAGMAGGGTTTGATCCACATCTGGGCATGGGTATTCCCGCAGGCCAGCTCATAAAAGAGAACAACTTGGCATTGTTGCTTAGCGGTTGCACCTCATGTTCTGAGACTGTGAACTGTGTATTGCCTGGACATTTTCTTGGTGATTAAGCAAAAAGTAACATTTATTATATATGTTCTGTCATTATGGTTACAGAACGAGACATGATTTGTTTATAATTGTCTGTGTGATCTTAGTCATCAAAGGAACAAGACCCATCTGTCAGGCAGAACAAAGCTGCTCAACTTTAATCCATAAATGTCACAATTTAAGCAGTTTGACCTTTGATAGAATATAGTGGAAGCCTTCAAGCAAAACAGTTGTGTAACTGGTATTAAATACCTAATTGAATCTTGCACTAATCACACATGCTTGCTTTGGACAAAGGTTTTCTCTGTGTAAACATGAACTTGTTCATTTGCTATGAAATTTATTACCTTTCCAATCATATGAGCTCTCTACTCACTGCAGACTTAAAAGCATAAATGTCATAGATTCATCTTCTGTGCATGTCCACGTGTTTCATTAAGGTGCCTCATAAATTCATTCTCACTTTAATTAGTTTGCTTTTGCTTCTGTGCTACACTTGTTTCTCTCCTTTCAAAGCATTTCAGTTTGATTTTCCCTTTAAGYTTTGCCCCTCTGAGATGGAGACCAGATATTTGTTCTGGTGTGTGTTAAACGAGTAATTTCTCTCATCTAAGAAAAGAAAGTAACAGTAATACTCATTGGTGTTTATTTACCTTTCCTGGGTGCTTTATGGGTTATGTGCTCAGCATTAAGCACTCTAAGATGCTGAACAGTTGCAATTTGAAATAAGCACCCATAATCTTTTATATTTCATAATTTTCCAGCCTCTGCTTCACTCCATATTCCTGGTGTATATAGATGAACTAAGGCTATGCAGAGAGCAGGATCGTAGTGCTGGCTCCCTCCCTCTGCCAGACAGGCTTCATCTTGTGCTTTTGGAAAGAAACATCATGGTCTAAAAGACCAGAAGAAGATGGGGAAGTGGGGGCAAGGCAGAGCTCACCTGCACCCTGTTAATGCTCTGCTCCTGTCGTTTAGTATTAAGAGTCATTGCAGACACTCTGCAAGGAAAGTAGGAGATAGGAACTGTCTTCCCTAGAGTGAGCAGCCTCCAAATAACTGCAAGGATTAATTTCTTTCATATAAAAGAAAGGAAAACTGGTGTATAATCCACAAAACACCACAGGGATTCAATACTCAGTGTTTGCAAATGCATAGAATAGGAAATACAACATTAAAAAGAAAAAATCCCTTGGAATTTTGTTTTTCCTACTTTATACTTAGAATGCAARTCCCCAGCGATGTTTTGGTCTCAAGCAGCTACTACAGCACGACTTTTTTTGTTGTTAATATTGATGGTAAAATTAGGTACATAATTCTCTTAGGCTCCTTAGAAAATTCTGTGCCAAGTAAGCARTGGATTATATGGTTATAATTCCCTTTTATATTTGAAAGAATCATTATAAATGGCTGTGAGGGGATTTTAAATTAGATAGATGATCTGGACATTGAATTTATTGCATTGCATAAAGCACTCATCATCCTGCTCGATCTGCATTTACCTCTTTATAGCTTTCTAGGTGATGGCTAAACAGGGACTTTGCCCAGACCCTGCACCTCAGAGAAAGAAAGTTGCTTCTGATGATTATTGCTCTTTTGTAGACTTTAAGGAGTTAACTCCAGACCTTGCTCTAGCCCCATTTCTGGTGAGAGAAATTTTATGGGCTCCTTTTAACTCCCAGCACAGATTTGACACTCTGGCCTGTTGTAATAATCCTCTCATGTTGTTTCTTCTGGAAACTTCTCTGCTTGTGCCAAAAAAGCTCCTCATTCCAGTTCTTCCAGCAGTGAGCGTTGGTTCTTTTTTATTTATTTTTTTTTCTCATTCCTACTTTCTTTTCATATTTAACAGTGACCAAGAGAGAGAATGGATAAAGGCTTTTTCTTTCACCAGGGTTTTGTTCTTTTATTTTCCAGATATTCATTCTCTCAGCACATAGTCCTTTCAGTTCCAGTATACAACAGGAGGAAACAGCCTAGTTGGGTGTCTGCTTCTATACAAATACTTTTGAATTAAGTTCTCCAGAAGTTTATGGGAACTTAGGTGCTTGCCAGATCCCCTCTAGAGGTGGGTAGAATCACTCAGAAGAAGTTTATTTCATATTTATTTATTTATTTTTCTTGGAATAAATCTTTGCTAGTGTCTTTCTCACCAAGGTTGACAGGACAGGAGCTAATGTGAGAGTGTGTTGCAGGATTAAAACAGCGTGTGTGGATGAAGGCAAACATTTGCAAAAGACTGAGAGAAGCTACAGGTAGATCAGCTTATTTCATCCAAAATAAACTTGGGCCTAAGGCATGGGTGTTCTAAAAAGAAAGAAAAATACAAACTTAGTTAAGGAAAAGCTAGTGAAAATAAATTGTGAGTTATACTTAACCCACTGTAAAATTCTGACTGATTCGAAAGAAAATCCACTTTATATTTAATTCATCTTTTTCCTTTTCACAACTAAAGCCAGGTTGCGGCAATAAATGTCCCTGAGTAAGAAATATAGACTGCCCCAAGCCCATGTTCCCCGCAAGTTCCCCCATCTGGATTTTCAGTTTTACAGCTTTCCTTCAGCACAGTAACTTGAGCTGTCGCTTGGAAGGAGCAACACAAGAGGGAAAACCCTCCCAAGTGTATTTTATTTAACCAGAATTCCTCAGTTCCGTTCTGGCCAGGAGTTGCCCCCTCCTGGATGCCACGAGAAAGTCACATCCCAGGATTCTTCCCTCCAGGCTGGAATCCTCAGACCCGCCAGACCTCAGGGACAGATTCCCAGACAGGGGAGATGCAGGGGCTGTTTGGAGAGCCGGGCATGTCCCACGGCTTTTCTGGGCTGCAAAAAGCTGCGTTAAGCACAGGAAACGCTATAGTCTTCTTTCATCCTTGGCATCCAGCTGTAGAATATGGAGAATGAGATGGACATGACGGTGGCCTAGCATGAATCATACAAGGCTTCCCAACACATCTCTTCCCACCCTTCCTTAGCTGTTAACTGTGACCCCAGCAGCTTGTCACAGTTACTGGTGACCAATGTGAGCCAGGTGGGCTCTTCTCTTCCCATGCGGGGCCACCACGGCTTCCTCTGGTGATGTTTCCAGGAGCAGTAGCTGCTCTTCCCACGCTACATGGGGCACGAGCATCTCTTCCTAAGTGCTTAGAGATCCCCACAGGGCGGCGATGCAGCAAAGCAAAGCATAAATCCTTTATGTATTTAACGCTCATAAAAAGGAACCCCCCATCTCCTTCACCTCTCTGGAGTGTCAGAGAGTTGGCCTAGTACAAAGCAGATTTTCTAATTTTTTTTTGGAACGTTGCTATTTGGATAAGGGCACCATCAGAAGAGAAGGGCCATTTCTCTGCCTAATGGTGCTTTAAACACGTGCGTGGAGTTAACACCACTAAAGGGATAGATTAGGAGTCTTTAAAGTGGCTCTGGGGGAAATTTTCAGCCCAATCTATTTGCACCCATGACACTGTACAAAAAGAGAGCTAATGTCAGCACAGAGAAGTCATAAAGGCAGGCAGCCTTGGTTTTAAATTAACAGGAGTGTTATTTACACCTGGACAATGGGATATAGTAAAGCCTTTACATAATCTCTGCTACTGTCTATTCCTCCATCCTAGATACTTGGGCAGTACTGGAGTAGCTAATGAAAAGACAATATAAAACTTCATACAGATTTAATTCCCCCTTTTCTTTATTAGTTGGTTTCTATCAAGATACATACGGAGTATCAGTGTTTTATTCTCCAAAGACCCACTGAATGGGATGTTAATAAGATCGAAATGACAATAAAATGGAGCTCTCCTGAGCTCCATTTTGGTTCAGTTTTGTGGCTACTCAAGCCCAGTTCCCAGCCRGTACCCAACCCTGAAGGACCTGGAGCTGGGACTGCTCCTGCTTCCCTTGCCCACCYGGCACCCTGCTAAAACCTGCCACGTGCACCGAAATCCCTCTGCTGACTCCAGTTTCGAGCATCAGTAGGGGCCTGGGGAGCCCCTTTTGAGCAGCTCAGAAATGAGCCCCTGAGCTTACGACTGAGCCGCAACGGGAATTGTTTCATTCCTTAGCATTTATCCCTTACATTCCCTGTGCCTCCAGAGGCAACTCAAAAAAATCAATACAGGCATAAAAATGGCTCTCCAGAGACAGATTGAGGCTTTCTATTTTCTTCTGAAGGCTACAAATTGAAGAAGAAATACCTGGGAAAAAAAGTGGGTTTGGCAATGATTTACATCCATCCTAGMCCCGATTCCCTGAATAAGACCCTCGAATGCACCAAGGCGTTTTCTTTGGGGGTTTTATTGCACGGGTTCTTGATATAAATTGGAATAAGTGCAGCTGGAGCCCCCTTGAAAACGGGTATTCGTCTAATCGCCCCTTTCTCACCCAGATCCAGCTTTCTCTTCCCTTGGCTAATTTTTGCTCGTTAATTATTTGAGCCCGGAGCTCCCTCTAGCGTCACTTGGAGCCGCTCAGGGTCTGGGCTCTGCTCCTTCCCTTGCACCCCTTCCCATCTTTCAAGGCCCAAACGGAAAAAGTCCGGACATGCTCAAGCATCCCAAGAAAGGACAGTTTTGCTGTGATTCTTTCCTTGCACGGTTTGGAAAGAAAAAAAAAAAAAAAAAAAAAAAAGGCACAAAAATGTCCTGATCACTCTTTGAAAAGACATGCAGAAACACGGTCAGACCTTTTAGCTTTTCAGGTCCTTTAGCCCATACTGAAACCACAAGAGGATCAGGAGCTGCATCCACTCTCATTTCAATGCTTCAGTGCAGCCGGACAAGGCTGTGTYGAAGGTCGTGGGTTTTCCAGCACTTCCTGATGTACTCACTTCTTGACATACCTGGTCCTTGGACAAGCCAGATGGATCTGGACCAAAAAATATGTTACATACCCCTTTTGGATCAGGATCCTAATGGACAAATCAGGTTTCTCTGGCCTGTCCAGTCCTCACTGCCCTGAAACAAGGCTTTGCAGTGCACTTGGTTTCCCTAATCCTCATTCCCCAGCAGGGAAACTGAGGCACAGAGGAGTAGCTGACATCCCATGGCTCTGCAAGATCTCACAGAGAGAACAATTTTATAGCTGTTGTATTAGACARGGATCTGAGAGATTTAGTCTCCTGTTGTGCCATGATGTCCCCTGCCCTTGGGAAAAGCTTTTTCCTTCTACAGTTCCTGCAGAGAGGTTTCTGGGAAGCTCCCTTGCTCCTTAACCCCACCACTCCGGCTGCCAAAGGTGCTGCTCCTGACACTTCCTGAGGCATCTAAYGCCATAAACCTGTCAGGGTTGGAGCCTCTGGGCCTGCCCAGCATACAAATRATAATAAATAATAGAGCCTTCTGGCTCCAGCCTCCTACCCTCTCCCATCTCCCTTTCCTTCTCCTCTTCTTCAGCCAAAGTGCTTCCTCTGCAGGGTCTGCAGGTATGCGGCCATCTGGAAGGAGCCCATAACTCCCGAGGAAGTTGTGCTTTCTCACCCCGACCCAGGCATTCCTCTTTGTTTGGGAGACTTTGCCCTGTGATCTCCAGGAGACTCACCTCAAGTTTCAAGCCCAGCCTCACGCTTTTGCTCTTTGGTCGAGATCATGACCTGCAACCTTCAAGATTAGATATCTCTAATCCAAAGAATAACATCTCTCTAGTCAAGAGGAGCATCTCTCTCCTCCCTCTCTTCAAATTCCTAGGATCTGGCTACACAAATCCCTCCTCCTTCAAGAAGGGGTGAAAAAACTCCAACCACATTAGTAAAAATAATATATGAGGGATAGAGGCACTGGGGGTGGGGTAGGGAGAAGAGACCTTAAAAGGACCCTAACTCCCATAGATGTGAGCTAAATAGTTTGGGGATGATGCCACGACTTTACTTTGCCCTGCTGGAGGAGAGAGACAGCTGAATCCAACTGCTGGAAATCCTGGATCTCAGACTTGGATCACAGGARTCTGTTGTGATGCGTGATGCACATGTTGATCGACAGGGCCTCAAGAGCCAAGAGAAGAACCGCAGAGATGGAGAAGTCCTTATTTTGGCTTGTTTGAAGGGCAGTTCTTCAATGGGACTGGAGCAGGGAAGGCCATTTCATTGGATCCTTGGACACTGCACAGAGGAGAATCTGGAAAGCAGGAGGGAAAGGTCCATGGACAAGGGACAGGGGACAAACAACAGAGCAGAGCTCACATCACTCTGCTTCCAAGGGGAGTGAAATTACAGATTTGCAGCTCAGTTTTTTTTTCCCTCTGCCTGGATTTCCAGTATCACTTTCCCCTGTTTTCATCTCCTTCTCTGCCCACCATGCTCCTACCTCGAACTACAGAATGGACATTTATTTCCTCTCTMATTATTATGAGAGGAAAGTGAAAAAGAGCAAACCAATGTCCCCGTGGAGCTTCCCCATCTGATCAGGTTAGCACAGGACTTTTTCCTTTCAGATAACTGGGCGAAAGGGGGCCCAGAGCAACTCTTGAGCTTTCTGAGGTCAGGAACTGCTGGAGACAAATCAGCCTCCATCAGATGCCTGCAGACACCAGACAGAGCTCATCGGGATATTTCTTCTCCTGATGAAGCTGGGATCCCAGGGACATTTTCAAAGCCAGCTCCTTCATACAGCATGGAAGGAACCAGAGTTCAATTTCAGACGGTCTGGGGAAAAAAAAAAAAAAAAAAAAAAAGAAAAAAAAAAAGAAAAAAAAAAGAAGTGTTTTAAAGGCCAGATCGTGAATCAACTCTCTTTGCAAGGTTTGAGTACTTAACATCATGTTAAACCCTAAGGGATCTCTAACTGGGGGAAAAATACTGCATGGAGAGAGGGAGAGAATGAAAATCCAGTTAAGGAATTAAATGAAACTGTGTTCTGGGATTAAGGTCTTAAAAAGTTTCTACCTCCTATTTTTCAGCCTCYGGCTATGTAATGTGACTTTTACAAGGAAGATGTGATATTGGCTGGGGGAGCACAAAGGCCGTGGCAGGGTGCGGGGGGAGTTGCACCCACCAGGCCGGACCTGGAGCAATGGAGCCCGAGGAGACGGGATTCCAGCACAAGCGGCGAGGCAGGTAATTGTCCCCAGCAAACCTCGGACTTGGGGTTGTTTGTTATCTGCTTGCGCTGTGCGGCCAAATTCATCCTGTGCCTTCCTGCCCCGACGTCCCGAGCTACCCAGACCCCAGCTGCAAACATTGGCACTAGCTTCACTGCGGGATTTTGTGGGGTTTTCATTAGGGARAAAAAAAAAATAAAAGCACTTAAAGGAAAAATATTCCATGGCATGGGAGTACCCAAAGAAAGCCCTGACACSAGCCGGGAGGCACCGGGAAAGTGGGAAAGCAGCGGAGTCCCGAAAGGAGCTGGAGATACGTTTGCGAAMCCCCGCGACAGTCCCCGAGCAAAATGAAATTCGAGGAGTAATTGCCCCGATCTGGCCCGAAATAAAACCGAGCAAAGCTCGGAATAAACCGAGAAACATTCGCCTTCTTTCCCCCACCCTTCACCAAGTGTATTTATTCTGACCACTTTAAGTGCTTCCTCCAGGCGATAATGCATTATGCCCCGAGCCGACTCTAAATCTCCTCGCAGAGATAGATTTGTCATCCTTCAAGTACTTGAAGAAAACCTTTCGAAAGGGCCGAGGATACTTTCCAAGGACTGAGACATCACATCCCCCTGTCCTCTTCCCCCTGCAACTGGTGTAGTTCATAGGAGCCAGCTGCCTTTTCTATTATGCATTGCTGACAAACCATACATTTTACTTTTCACGACGCTGAGGAAGAAAATTAGCTTAACAGAAGAACACTTAAAAAAAAAAAAAAAAAAAAAAAAAAAAAGAGAGAGAGACACAGTGGAACCCCAGTCTTGCTCTGGGAAGGCTTTTGCTTTAAAAATCCTGAGCCTATTTTTCCTTCTGTCATTCCCTTTTCCCCTCCTCTCCAGCTCCCCAGCCGCTCTCCGTTAAGCGAGGAGTTAAGGACAAGGGAGCAAGTGCAAGGAGCCGGGCCAAGTTTGCAGCGTCCCAGAGTCGGGTTCACCGCTGAGGCTCCTTTGGGCGCTTTCCGCTGTTTTTACCTTCAAGCTGCCTGGAAACAAAACAAGGTAATGCTTTTGGATATCAGCAAAAATGTGTAAATACTCTAGCTTTGTTTTTCTTGCGAGAAGAGGCAAGGCTGAAAGGAAAATTCTCCTTGRTAAACAGCGTTGTAGAATCTGGCCCCGTGGGAAGACGTAAAAGTTTTCTTTAAAGAAAGGACTTTTGGATAAATTTCTCACGGTATGCAATGGCCTATTGAGAAGGAGGGGGGGGGGCGGGAAATGTAGGGAACTTGTTGAAACAGGAAATCAGAGGAGTAAAGTACCGAAATAGGGGGAAAAATCTCGACTTAAAAGCTCGTAGGGAGTCAGCGCCGGGCGGTGGGGGCGGCCGTCGCCCCCGCTCCGGGCCCCGGGCCAGCCCGTCCTCGGCCGGGGGCTCTGGGTGCTTGGAGCAGAGAGGAAAATCCTTCCAGGACTCAAAGTGTTTGAAAATATCTTTCCTTTCTCTCTTTTCCTCGGTTGTTTGATATTAGAGGTTTCTTGTGGTGTTTAGTTGGTTTTGGTCTATATTTCCAGAATTTTCGGATATCTGTATAATATTTTTCACTCCTTTTCTTTGGTAAGAATAATGAATAACTATAAAATTTGGCCAAGTTATAGTATTTTGAAACTATTTCGCGAATGTAGAATCACATAGAGAGAAAAGCGTGACTGCAAAACTTCTCTTCCCGAGGTCATTTATGTCAGGTTTATAACCAAACTCCATTCCTACGCGCTCATTTATAAACAGAAGTGTGCATCGAGAGTCGGAAAATTAGATAAATGCGTCTCAATGAAGAACATTTTTTCCCTTTTCTCCATGCTCTCAGGCGGAGCCGTTTTGGAATAGGTGAATTCGAAAATACTTTTGTGTGTGTGTCGCAGATTGACTTTTTTTTTTTCCCGTTATAGCTCTTTTCCGTTATAGACCACAAAACATAATTTGTCTTAAAGACAAAGTTAGAAGTAATTCTTCTTAAAATGTCCAGGGCGGCCAATAATTTAACCTGGAGTATAAATTATTTCCAAAGGGAATGCGGGCAGGCTGGGTGTGCTCCTTCTGYGAAAGCTTAGTTTCTGAAGTGCTAGAACTGCATGGATAATAATTAAAAAAAAAAAAAAAATCAACTTGCCCCTCTCCCGCGATGGGACTCCAGCCTAAAGCTTTAACTTTGCTTGTGCAGACGGTTCTAAACAAAATCTGCAGCCAAGACCTCGAAAATCCCGCGGAAGGGATGGCAGCCTTCGCACGAAGGCCAGGGCGCATTTGCTTCCTTAAAATATTCCTTTGCTTCCTTTTATATTTAATATTTATCMCCTTCCCGCAGCCGTGTGCGGGTATGGGCACAACCGCAAGCAAGGTGCTCGGCGAGGAGACGATTACTTCCCTCCGAAAATAAAAGAGCTGGAAGTTCCATTTCGCTTCCAAAGCCTACGCTCCCAATGCAGCTTGCGCTGCGTGGTACAGTCTGGCTCCTCTTTCGGGGTGCAACTCTCCTCCGAGGA
>NW_020454328.1:875114-882881 GCF_003342845.1 Nothoprocta perdicaria | reverse complement strand
AAAAAAAAAAAAGAAAGCACCGATTAAAGGCATACCCAGGTAAGTGTTGTCTTCAACCTCGCTGGGAGGCTGGGGAAGCAAATTTCCTGACTGTCGCCCTCTTATATTTTTCCATATGTAGATTCCAAAGAATATTTTATCAGTTTCGTCAGATACAGACGAAAATTCCTTTTTATAGAGGCTTTCTTAACTGGAGATCAGTCCTGGGCACTTTTTTTTTTTTTTCCTCATGATGATTTCATGTTCGGTCTCCAGATCTGTTTTAAAGCACGAATCAGAGCCGCTTTTTTTCTTTTTCTTTCTTTTTTCTTTTTTTTTTTTCTTGGTATTTTTTCCTTCTCTACTCCCCTTTCCCTTATGGATTTTCTTTTAACTCTTTTTCCTACTCTTCATCATCGGCTTTATTTATTTATTTGTTTGTTTATTTGTCTAGAGCCACTGACGATGAACTCAGGAAAGGATTGGAAATTCAATGTGGCCTATTCAGGGCTCCAGCCGCATTGCACAAATTGGAGCTGAGGAAAAAATCTCGGGAAAAAAAAAAAACCAAATTAGCGGGGTGGTTTCCTCTTGTAAGGACATCGCTTACCTCTCCTATTCTCTCTTACAATCATAGTCAGTTTTTCAATTGTCGTGGGATCTTTTTTCTTTTTCTTTCTTTCTTTCTTTCTTTTTTTTTCTCTTTCTTTTTTTCCTTTTTTCCCTATTTTTTTCCTGTTTTCTTTTCTCTATTTTCTTTTTCCTTTTTCTTTCTCGTCTTTTCATTTTGGTTGACTATTTAAAGCCTGCCGTTTTAATGGGGACAAGGCTGTTTGCTATACTTGGAACTAAAAGGTCATTTCAACAGGACTGCCAAGTCCACTTAGTGAGGAGGAACTACATCTTTTATGTCGCCATGTGTTTCTCTCCATGTGTATAAAACTGCCTCCGTCTGCAGAGATGGGAGAGATAGAAAAACGGTTGTTCCATAATGAGGTACCTTTAAATTTAATTTCCTGGCCCTCTCCTGCTTTCTGTATTTCTAATAACAGCGCGAAAAAACAGAGAAGAAACCTCTTAAAGTCTTCGGGGCCGAGGGCTTACATAAATGGTTGAAGCTATCTCAACTTAACTGATTTTCCGAACAAATAAATGGAGTGGGAACAAATGGAGTGTTTCTTTTAAAGGCAAGCACGGGGCCGAATGCGTTTCTATGTTGTTCACTCACAGAGAATATTTATCAGTCTTAGCCTTTTTTTTTTCCCTCAAAGGAAAACTCCAGAGAACTTTTAAACCTAGTACAAAATAGCCTGAAATGTAACAACTGAAATAATTATTTTAAGATATCCTCCTGAAAATGACTGAAACAAAGATATTCACTTTTTTTTTTTTTTTTCCTACATGCGTATGGAGAATTCGAGGAAGAATAAGGGCCTTGGAGAAATGAGAAATTAGGAAGTAGAAAGTAGGCAAATTAATTGTGCTTTACAGATCGACTCCTTGTCCGATCGTAAGTTTAAAATGTTCTGATAATTTTATTTAATGACAACCCCTGCGACGCACCTTACTATTCTGAACCTTCTACTAAATCTCTCTTTTTTTCAAGGTTTCAGCTTTTCCTTGAGTCATTCTGCCAAAATAGCTTATTGATCGTTAAGAAAATCCTTTCTCGGGGCTCTTGCCGAAGTTCTGCGGTGTTTATGGAGATAAATTATTTTTTTCTCGAAGGTCCTGCGCGCGACGGGTAGGTGCTTCGGTCCTGCAGCGCGTTTCCGAGCAGGCTCCGGAGCGCTCAGTCCCGGTTACCTCCTAGGTCTCCACGAGTTGTCCTAGAAGGTGCCCAGGAAGCGTCAGAGGAAACTTGGGGACCTCGGGACACCCGAAGGGGAGTTTAGGTGCTCCGGGAGGCGCTCACGTGTTGACTCTCCTCGGAGGTGCGTTTTCRTTTTGCTGCCCCGCGCCGTCTGCTCTTCTAGGTCACGCTGCAAGAAAACAGAGAGRGGAGGATGAGGCTCCCCCTTAGCTGCGAAGGGACTCCCCTATCCCATCCTTTTAACTGTTTTAATCCTACCTTTCGGAGTTTTGCATCAGCAAAGGGAATCATTTCAGCCGGTATTCCACCCTTAGCCCTGGGATGTCGCAGTTTTCGGGAGGTGCCAACTAGACGGGACGGGGACACGCGGGGCCCTGGGATGTCCCGGGATTGGCAGGGAACAGATGTTGGGAATTCTGTACAGGACTAATGGATCCCCATAAATGCTGTCTTAATCCAAAAAATAACTGGCTGCAGCTCCCTTTGAGATGAAGTAGAGTCTGGGTGGCTGTGCACCGAGGAGAATATTCGGAAGGTGAAAAGAAGGGGAAAGTGCCCGGSAAGGTGGGGAATAATCGGGGGGCGAGGGGAAGGAGGGGTTGTGAGTACAGAAAAAGGCAGGTCTGCGGCAAAGCTTTCCCTCCCCAGCCCCGACGGGGCGGGCAGGAGGCCCAGCAGAGGAGTGGCTGCCGGGCTTCTGTTTCACGCCGCCTCGGGTCTGCCGTGTCCCCCTTCCCCTGGGGGGAAAATGTCTTYTATGCAGCAACAAGTAGCTGGGGCTCTATTTTCCCGTTTTCCCCACCCCCTTTCCCCATCGGGACAGATCTCTGAGCCTCCAAACACTAGCAAGGCATAAGCAAGGGGAGCTTGATCAACCAGGCCTGCTCTTGGCATTTTTTTCCCCCATGCTTTAGGAGGCATATGGTGCTTGGGAGCAGGTGAAGCTCATGGCCCCACTCCTCCGTGCCATGTCTCACCGTCAGGGACAGTAAGGTTTGGGATAGTGCCTGATAGGGCACCTCTTTGCTCTCATTTTAGGGTTAATGTGAAAAATGTGCCACACTGAGATGCGCAGCCCTTGGGTGTTTGTCTCACTGAAATTTCTCAGCCATATCAAGTGGTTTCTCCCTGGGAAAAGCAGGGCAAGTGTTTCTCATAAAGGTACAATTCCATTCMATTTCCCTTGGTTTTAGCAGATCCCTGAGATCAGCCTTTTCGCCCTGCTGCCAGTCCATAACCTGCCTTGGAGATGGCCACAGAAAAAGCAGGGTTAGGTTTTCAAAGCCAACAGTTTTGCGCCCATTCTTAAGGCAGGAAGCTTAATTTTCCCAACCTTCTCTTTTACTCCCTGCCTTTTTTCTTTCCCTCTCCCCTCCTTCCCTCGCTAACCGCTGTAACGTTGCCCTTCTCCCTGGCAGRGGAAACAAAAGCTGCAGGCGGAGATGTCTGCCCTGCGGCTGGAAGGGGAAGGAGCCGGGCCCGGGCCCGGCCGTGCCTGGCCGGCGAGCGCCGCCCCGAGGCCGCGGCAGCCGCAGCGCCGCTCCGCGCTCCGGCGCGGAAGCCTCGGCCCCGCTTTGCTTCCCCCACGACCCTGATTTACTCCCAGACTTTTACTCCCCGATAAGTAAATGTAACCTCAGCTAGGATAGGGATGGCATTTTTCTTACTTTCTCGTTACGGTAGTGTGTGTGCATAATAAACTCGTAATATATATGCATTTATTCCTATCCTTTGCAAAGCGTTGGTAAGAAATAACACATTGCATTTTTGCCTGTGGTGCTCTCATGCCCTTCAGCCTGATGGATAGCTGGGAGAAAAGAAAGAAGGGCAAAATGCCCGGAGCCGAGCTGATTCTCAGGGACTTGCGGGCTCAGCGGGCAGGAGCGTAAGGGAAGGAGCAAAAATTTCAGTCCAACTTTTCGTTTAGTTCATATAAACGCCACAAGAGCCTCCCGTTTGTAACGTGCTCAGCTGGGCAATATCCGTGCAGCTCCGAGGGCGCAGACACCAACCCCCCACTCCCAAAGGCTAATGCTGATAGATGAGACCTGTGCAGACCAGCTGCCACAGCCATTTTTAATAAAAAAATACCGCTTTGTAGGGATCTAACTAAGTGACAAAGAAACCCATAATGAGATCTTGAAATTCAGTGCTGTTTCTCTCAAATGATCTCTAATAGAGTCTTCCATTATATAACTGCGTGTGTGTATAATGGATATATACACATATATACATTTACTGATATATGCTCATGCAAACGCTTGAAATTCCTCACATTCAGCCTATTAATTATTTTAGAACTTATTTCCCTGTCAAGTAGAAGTTATCTTATAACTAAGAGATCCATTTACTGCCTAAGAGCTCTAACGTGTCTTTGACGTCTAAATTTAATATGTCTTTAAACTTTTTAGCAGCAACTAGAAGGGGGGAAAAATCCCATTACTCTGAAATGTTATTCCAGTCCAAGAATTAAAGCTAACACATCACCTACTTAGATTTGGATGATCTTTTTTTGTTGTTGATTGTTATTTATTTTAAACGTAATCGTGAAATTAAATGGAACATGCAAGGGTTTTTTTTACACTTATCTTGAGTGGTTTTCTTTATTTATGTTTTCCATCTGCACTGTAGGAGGGGTTGCTTAATTTCTTTTAGTTGCACAAATGAAAGCTCCTTTATAAATATATTCTTCTTGCTTGTCTTGCCTGAAGAAAAGCGCTTTTAGTATGACGAGTTCAAGTGTGACCATGATTTTTTTCTTTGTTTTACAAAATGTATTATCAACAAAAATATATATATAGTTTTTAAAAGGCTTTTAAAAACCTCTAGGAAAAGAAAATACTCATTAAAAGGCAAATTTATTATGAATATGGTACACGACTTTAGCGCGTATGTGCCACATGCATACACATATGTATGTATGCGTAAACATATTTGGAGTTTTAAAGTCAACTTTAGGTTGTTTTCTTTCCGATGTTTATTAAGCTTGAATCTACTGTATCCGTGTGCCAAGACTGTGAGAAAAGGAGAAATATTCAATTATTTCAACAGTAGTACAGTGAAACAGTAATTTTAAGCTATAGTCGGTCCCAAAGATGAGTAATCAGATCATCTTTCTCCTTACGTTTAGAGAGAGTTCTTACCTGGCATAAAACGAGACAGAATGGGTGATTGAGTATTCCAGTCCAAAATACTTTCCCCGCCTTTTCTCCTCTCTCGAAAGTGCCTTTTTTGCTGGGGATGGTTGTTCTTGGTGGGTTTGTTTGTTTGTTTTCCCATTCCGCCCAGTCCCACTACTCCCCGCCTGATGCGGTGCAAACCGTTTGAAGTTCAACAACATGGCTAAGTTTTATTGTATTTCCGGTACAATAGATTTATATACGGTCCCATACAGGCTTTAAAGGCTTTTCAAATGAAATGAAGCTAAGTTATAGTCAAGTTTCTGGCCCCTCCATGCTACTCTTAAACTCTGGGAATTTCTTTCTCCGATAAACTTTTAAACTCCCCTTGACTTGCGCTTTTGGGATGGAATTATTTTTGCCTATTGTCTTTCAAGCCTGTATCGATTTTTGATGCTACCACAGTTCAGTTCTATAACCCAGTTGAGAGAAAAAAAAAATGGATCTTGGAAGGTAAGAGATTTTGTACTTTTATAAAACCTCTATTGTTTATGCATACACCCGGATATATTTTCGCTTATTTTTGAAGTGTTTGTGTTGAGAAGGAGCCTGATGTCGCTGACCGAGGGATGCATGGTCCATTCTTGCTAAATATTATATATATATAKAGAGAGAGAGAGAGAGAGAAATTTTCCTGAGCTGAGAGCTCTATGTAAAATTTGCCACCCGAAGTTGCTTGGGGCTCAGAAAGAGTGGAGCCTGTCCCTCTTCTGTCCCCTCTCCTAGCCTTTGATTCTCCCTTTTATAACGACGAAGACATTATTTTATAACATGATCTTCTAGTGCGGGATCTGAATTTTCCCTCATACTTTAATTGACTTATATATGTACATATATGAATCATGTTATACTTCCTTTAAGGACAGAATAATAAATTCTTTTTTCTTTTCCCCCTGAAACTCATTGATTTGACTTAGTTCTCTTTTCTGCGGAAAGTAGCCAAACTCCGAGGAGGGGGCGTACTAAAAAGAAAAGAAAAACAAAAGTTTTAGTAGTATCTTAGTACTAAGTCTTGGTGAAACAGCTTCATATCGGAAATGATCCTTTAAATTAGCTTTCCAGAGGAGGAGGGGAAGAACTTTAGGAATTTTTGCTCTTTTTTATAGCTGCAGTAATCGCTTGTTTCTCAAAGTCAATAGCATTTTACTGTTTCCTCTGGTCTATTTGTAAACTATTTGTAAAGTCCTGCAGGAGGGTTCCGCTCTAGACACTGTACATAGGAAATAATTTGAATAGTTATTTCGTGCAATCGTAGGGGTTTTATTTCGTCTCTGAAAAGCTCCTTTTGTTGCTTTTGTTTCCTAGCAACTGTTTTCTATTATAAAAGTTCAGATTGCAGATGATGTCAAACAAAATGGCCGCCCAGGCGCCTTTCTTGGCACTTTTAGCCTTTGACCCAAGAGTGCACTAGAACTGCTTTGTGAATTAGGTAGTTTCATGTTGTTGGGCTTTTAATTTTAAACACAAGAACATCAAACTACCTGATTTACTCCAGTTATCCTCCTCGGTGCGTTTGCTGCCCGGGCAAAGGAAGGGAGGTGGGGGGCACGGCCCCGGGGCCGGCTCTGGCCCCGCTCCGGGTCCCGGTGCCGGTTCCCCCGCGGAGGCTCCGGATCCGCGCGCAGGGCGCAGCCTCAGACTCGAGCTCCAGGCCGGGAGGCGAAAGGGATGGGTGGTTTCACTTTGTTTAAATCCCCTTTTCAGGGAGCTTTGATAAATCCACACAATCCCGTMCAGAACCACCAGGAGCTTATTAACAGCCTAATAAGGCTATGGTTAAAATCCCACTCCGCGGATGTGCCGTCGAGTTTGCGCGGCACTTAAACGCGCGTCTATGAAGCTCCATGTATAGAAAAACACGTGTCTTGATCCATAGGCTGTGATCCGCGCCAGGACGTAAAGGGCAAAACGAGATTTTAGGGAGCATAACAGAACTATGTGCAGCTGCAGAGCTTAGTTGTTCCCATGCCTAATTCGTATATTAGAAGTCCTGTGCCGAAATGCTCAGTCCTTGGCGATTGTGAAATCCAGGGATAAGAGRGGACAAGGGGGGAAAAGGGGAGTTCTGCTTTTATTTTTTCTAGAGATACGAAATGAACCCCACATAGTCATAGCCTTGGTGAACWTATCAACCTCTTTAGTACTCCAACTAGTACAGAACGGCGAAAATGTCATTAGCGACCTCTAAATCAAAGCCCGGTTGTGCACGCCCGCATAGATGTGCGGGCGCGAATCCCTGCTTGGCGTTTCAGCAATGAACTCTAAGTTTATCACCGAGACCAAAATATAGCGTCTTAAAATAACTCCAGGCGAGAACCRTGTTTGCGATGTTCACTAAGTGCAGCGTTTTAGGTGGGCTCAGAGAAGCCTGCAATTATATTTTAGCCACATCCTTCCCCAGTACCSCAACGTGTTGCATTTTGCAATATGCGGGTTTAAATATAACCTATAAAAACATGCATGGAGGAGAGCGTGCATAGAGCTCTCCGTGTGGAGGAGGGCATGACTGAATGAACACGTTCTGAATATACCCGTTCTGCATGTACACATCTGCATGTCCCCCGACTGGAGTCTCGTACAGCTGCTTGTGTGTTGGACACGGCGTCAGCTCATGGAAGCAATTTTTGCTGTTTAAAATACCCATAAAAGTAAGTTTCCCATGGCCAGAACACTATTCAACAAACTTGCCATTGCCTCTCATTTCACAGTTTCAAGAACTAAAATCTGATATGATATCCAGAGTCTAATATATCATCTGCTTCTACTCTTTTTTTCCCTTCTTTTTTTTTCTCTTTT
>NW_020454328.1:872715-875084 GCF_003342845.1 Nothoprocta perdicaria | reverse complement strand
TTTTTTTTTCGGGGCCGAGGAATTACCGAGATTTTTTTTCCTTGTCACGAAAGGAAAACTTACAAGCAAAAGAGCTCAGATGGGCTTTTACCTGATGTATGCTTTATTCCTGAGGCTGGTGGTTACTGTAGGCATATTGCCCATCTCGCCTATTAAACAAATAGGCAGTATCAGGGCAGGGGAAAGTCAAACAGCGTAAAATAGCTTGGAGATTTTTTTACTTAACTCACWAGTTCTGCGACTGCTTCCTTAGAAACAGCGTGCTACTTGTGCCTCAATTCAAAGCCTTTAAACGGAAAAGGACAATCTGGGAAAGTTAATCATAAACTCTTCAGTAATAGTGTCCCCATAGGCAACCACTAACCTGCCTTGTAAATGTCTGGGCTTCTGATTTTGATCTCCCTTCTCTCCACATAAACAGAGGAAGCAAGGTTCGAGACAGAGGATGGAGATGCAGTGCTGGAAAAGATCAGGATCAGGGCCGGGGAGGAAGGGTGTGGGAGAGTCGATGTGGATTCCTGTAAACAAGAATTTTGGTCTAATTTCAGAAGCTTTGGGAAAAGAAGAAGCGGGGAAAGAGAGTGGAAAGGGTCCCACTTAAGCCCCAAGCTCGGCTCTCCTGCCTGGCTTTCCCACAAGGGGCTTGTTTCTCTGCTTTCCAAATTAGAAAGATGTGAGCGACCTTACCTGGAGAAGGAGCTCTGTGAGGATGGTCAAAAGTCATCCGCATAATTACTGCTTCTTTGTCAATGTTCTATACAGTTCTTCTCCTTGCCCAGTGCAAACAACGAGCAGCTCCGATTAATACAAGAAATATGCCTAAAGATCCTATTCGGAAAATGCCTCATCTAGCCAGATTTGACACTGGGATATTATCCGGGCTCAAAATGTGTCTTAATTATGGGCAAATGGTTGTAAAAAGAAAATAGCCTATCTGAAAGAAAAACTCGTTTTTTATTTAACCAGGTCTCACACTACAGATTTAATTGAAACTATTCGATCATAACTTACTTCTCATACCTGTGCTTTTGTTTTCCCACCCTCTCCCCCTGTCTGCAGTGCGAGCGACAGATTTCTCACCATCAYGGCTTGTTACTTCCTTTCCTGCCATACTAATCCGATCGGGACGATGAGGGGTGGGGGTGCTCGAGTTATATCGTGGTGACCCCAAAGAGGATCCCGGGATCGGGGCAGGGAAGCAGCGGCGGTGGCGGAGCCAGAGCCGCTCCCGGGGTGTAAAAGCTGCAGAACGAGGAGCGAGCCAGGCGCCTAGCTATTTCATGGAAGTTAAAATTATCCCAAGGAAGGAGACGAAGGGGGAATTAGTCTAGTAGCCAGAATGTGGGTTCCGAACAACAATCAAACTTTATTTCAACTTTCCCTCCTCCAGCTTCCCTTTTCAAAAGCACATACGCTTTTACTTTACAGGGGATCTAAATGCTTTATTAACTGCTGAGATTACAAACCTCATTTGGAATTGTGTATTTTAGCCAGAATATACTTTCAGTTCTTGGAAGATTGCCCACATGTGTAACTTGTTTTTGCTTCTCTTCAGACAAGGAATTCCGCCCCCCTCCCTTCCCTCCTCACCACTTACGGATTTTTAACAGACGGCAGCATTCAAACTGAGAGCTAGCACAGGAAATGGCAAAGGTAGATCCTTCTGCTTACAGGCTACAGCGACTTATTTCACTTGTTTAAAGGTTTTACTCTTCAGGAGGCTTTTTTTTTTTTTTTTTTTTTTTTTTTTTTTTTTTTTTTTTGGCTCTCGTGCATTTGGAGGGTTCGTGACTGAAGTTTATTTCACAACCTCTTAGAGCTGCGCAAA
Source organism: Nothoprocta perdicaria (assembly GCF_003342845.1). Classification (NCBI taxonomy): domain Eukaryota; kingdom Metazoa; phylum Chordata; class Aves; order Tinamiformes; family Tinamidae; genus Nothoprocta; species Nothoprocta perdicaria. The sequence continues at coordinate 873,256 of NW_020454328.1, read as the reverse complement.
TGTATCATTCATACATGATGTTTGCTTTCTGCTGAGTTTGCATTTCTGTTTCCTGACACTTCACAAATAAGTTATTTGCGTGTTGTTGTTGTTACTCTCACTATTATTAATATCGCTGTTATTCTTTCAGACCGTTTTACATCGCCTAAAATAAATGCTGAGCCCTTTGAAGGCTTCGTTATCTCAGAATCAGGTCTCTAGGTTCTCYATAGCCGTGAAGTTCACCCTCAGCTTTTATCCCTTCTGTCTTCCCTTCTCTGCCTCCAAACCTAATTTGAAGGACCCTGTGAATATGTTTTAAGTAATCGCTGCTATACCAAGGCGCCATGTTCGCCTCCTGGTGCAGAGATTTGGTAGAAACCGCAGTCCAAGACTGCCGGGGACAGCAGAGCAGGGGAGAGTTTTGCACCCTCACACTCCTCCACCTTCTTCATATCAGTGAAATCACCTGGAAAAAGGTGCCAGTTCTACTTAAAAACTGTTCAAATAAAAAAAAAATAAAAAAAAAATAAAAGCTGCATCCTGTTGCTCTTTACTTGTG
>NW_020454328.1:863131-872295 GCF_003342845.1 Nothoprocta perdicaria | reverse complement strand
AACAGTTTCACTTCCCTAAACAAAGTCACAAAATCTCATATCTGAAATTAATTGTGCCAGTTTGTTGAGCCCAGTAAAGCTTGCACATCCTGTCTCTTTTATCCCAAAGAATCAGCCCCACAACTTGGACATTCTGCTCTGAGGTCAATTTTCTCTCTGCCTTTTTTTTTTTTTTTTTTTTTAAACCAGCTTTTCATGTGATTTTTGGTGGGCAATATTTTGGGCTTTAAAATATAAACTTCTACACAATGTCAAGCGAAGCAGACAGCATCAGACAGCTTGGTCTCTCCAAACAGGCAGATGCGAGAAGAAGCTGTAGCTAACCTAACCTTAAGCCCCTCTCAGAAAAGGCTACAAAGAGATGAGCTATGGCGATATGTGTGTATATATACATATATATATAGCTACTGAAGAAACAGAAACCTCCAGAGGAGCAAAAGCAAATGGATTTTGCAGATCTTCTTGTGAGGTTTCCATCCACTAGGGATCTCAAAACCCTTGGATTTTGCCTCACAGCCACACTCTTAACTTCTTGGTTTGAATTTATATACTACAGAAAATTATATACTCACATGCTGACATAGTTCATCATTATTTATAGGAGGCGCACCAGGATTTTCTTCCAAGAATATATTTATTACAGGTAAGACATGGCCAATTTATCTAGCAAACGGAGAACAGGTGTTTTGCTTCAATTAACGTTCAATAATTTCATCTATACTTATTCAGCACCCTACTACCAACACGGCTGTTTATCCATCAGTTGTATAAACACATTTCCATGAGCCAAGCGAGTTTAATCTCCACAACACACTTAAATCAGCCATTTCCCTTTCTCGGCTCTCATAACATTTGTAGAGTCCCTCCAAATCCGTTGTGAAATAGGCTGATTTTTAAAAATAATTTCTGAAAGGCAATGAAGACCAGAAATATGACAACAGACAGCTCGTGTTTCTTGTCTGATGACAAAGGGTCTTTTCATTTTATAACCTCCCAAATCTTAAGGAAGTTAAGTGAAATYAATTAATTAATTAATTAATTAGAAATAGACATTAGATAAGTCAGAAAAAGCAGGAATTCCTCCCTCAGTTTGACAGAAACCTCGTTTTGTGTGAGATGCTCACTGGAAAGAAGCAGCGATCCTCCCCACGCTACTCTGTGGTAGGAATTTATCTGTTTTCCCCGGTTTAAACCCGAAAGGAATAAAGCAGAGTTACTTTGAATTTGTCCAATGGAAAGAAGAACAGAGTTTGAGAGTCGATGGGGGCTACTCACCTGGGTCACATTTACTCACGGTAGTCTTTGCAAGATCTTAGCTCAGAGGCTGTGAGGGGCTTACCAGCCAGTCCTCAACCCTCACCTTGGCTGGAGCCTGGAGAATGAATCTGCTTTTTCAAGCAAGGAAGGTTTTTGCACTGGTTGGGGGGCTTTCGCCACATTGATGGATTTAAAAAATAATAAAAAAATAAATCTCACCTTCAGCATTAAGCCTCCATTCTGCTTTGTCCATCATCCCTACTCTCTCGATATATATATATATTTTTAATGGAAATGGACAGTTTCCTAATAGTGCCTCTTCCAGCGGCGCTTTGCTCCTGGACACCGTGTCCCTCTAGCAGGGCGCAGGTCAGCGGCTCCTGTATAGGCGCCGTTTATAGCCAGAAAGGAAAATCTAATGCTTCGGGTCCAGGGTTTGAATCATCCTTATAATTTGCTGGTCACCCCTGATAGCCATTTCACACACAGGTTTTGTGTGGACATGGACACATGGAGTCATGTACATCGGCTGCTCCATATGGATGAGGGAAACGCGAAATACAGTTTTCCCTGATTTCGGATGGCTATTAGCACCCCCTCCAATGTTGTTATTAACCTGTTAATATGGACTTATAACCCTATACACTTCAGGAAGTATTCGCGATGATTTATCATTGCTAGAAATCTCTTTGCCCTTCACTTTAAATATCCTCCTGTATTGGGGTGAGAGGAAGAAGGCGGAGGGATAATAGATTAAAGGAGGCAAATTGATCCAGACTGTTACAGTTGAAGTCCAGAGAAACACTTTTGCCGTAATCATAGAGTGCACCTTTTCCTTAACCAACATTTACGATGCCTTCGCCATAAATGCATTTGTCATAATAACTCGATCCCACTGACCCTGTTACCCGGCTTCAGACTAGCTCGAAACTGCATCTAGCTATAACCCCATGTCAATCACCGGCTTCGGCGCTAGCAGAGACTCTAATTTTGCATTTTTTCCCAAAAAGAAAAATGTAATAAAATAAAAATCAAACTTAAAACGCAAGCGTTGGCAGCGGCACGGGTGGGTGGGACCCAGCACATGCACGGAGCTATGTGGAGGTGCGAGGTAGGGGGGCACGGGAAGCGAAAACGCGAAGGATTTCTTTTTTTTTTTCTTCTTCTTTTTTTTTTTTTTTCTTTTGCCCCCTTTCTTTTCCACAGGCAATAAATTCAAGGCTATAAAAATCAAACAAAGCTAATGTAAGTTTTATTAAACTATTTAACCGTCACAAGTTTAAGGCATTCTGTAAAGCAGAATCAGTGGCGCACTTTATTTTACCAGCCTTGTAAAGTTAAATGAAGGCTTCTGATTTCAGCAATGTGTTAGACTATTTTAGCCCGAGAAGAGCAGACCTGAGATTATACCAAGAAACGTGTGGCCATATATGCGTATGTATATATTTTTTATTTTTTATATACGCATGTATTTATAAGCAGACGTATTTTAAAACAGACTTTGAAAGTATGTAGGAACCAGAAGCTCAGCAGCTTGCTGGTCAAAGTCGTAACGTCACGTCCATCTCATTGACCTTTTAAATTTCATATTTAACCACATTATTTTACTATTTTAACGATCCATTTTCCCACACTGATGGGTTAATTATTTATAACACACTCCCCCCACTCTGCCTACCTTGGTCCCTCAGTATCTTTGTAAAAATGCATGTATCTGGGCATTTGCATTTATATGCATGTATTGCACATACACATATCTATGTATATAAGATTAGGGGAGGGTTGTGGGGTGCGGGGGTGGAGGCACTGTGCTTGTTCCCAAGCTTTTTGCTATGGTGCTTTGGAGCCCGAGTGGCAAAGAATAGCTTTTATCTTCCCCCCACACACACATCCATGATGGTTATTAAAGAAAGAATATCAGCATCATCCTAAAAAAAAAAAATCTCCCTCCAACCCCCTCCTCCTGACCCCCCCCACCCAATATTTCGGGGGCATATCTACGAAGGGATATTGGGCACAGCTCTGGCTATTTCGTGGCTTTGCTAAACTCCTGACGTTTTGCAACATTGCATAAACATAAAACAATCCATCCTTGATATGGAATGCAAGGGCGGATGACAGCGCAGCGCAGCCCCCTCGGCGGCGATTGATTTACGCCGCGCCTGACGCTTTATCAGGCACACGAAAAAAGTTTGACCAATCATTTTGCTGGGAGCTCACAACACAGCAGCCCAACTGTACTTTGTTGGCTAGGAAGTTGGAGAAGGGGGTCGAGTACAAATCTAGATCTGTCCTATATATTTTTTTCCCTTCATTGAACCGTGCTTTGTATGATGTCTGAGAATGTCCATTTCTGGAACTCTTAGCAATTACTATGTCGACTCTATTATAAGTCATGAAAGTGAAGACTCGCCTTCAGCTAAATTTTCATCTGGGCAATATACAAGTTCCAGGCAAGCTGGGCATAATGAGCATCTAGAATTCCCCTCCTGTAGTTTCCAGCCAAAACCTCCAGTTTTCAGCGCCTCCTGGACTCCTTTGAATCCACATTCTTCTGGTACCCTTCCTGCCGTCTACCATCCATATATTCAACATCAAAGCGTCCCATCTGATAGCAGGTATCTACGGAGCTGGCTGGATCCCGTGCCTAGAGCTGAGAGCCTCCCGGGGCAGGGATCCGTTAAAGCAGAGCCGCTGCTGGGCCGTCCCGGGGATGTCCATAAACAGGGCACACAGGAGTACAATTTAGAAACTTCTGCTGCAAGGGAAGGGATCGTTTCCAATCAAAGGCCCAGCTTCGAGGACAATAAAGTTTGTGAAGGAAGCGAAGACAAAGAAAGGACAGATCAAAGTAAGTTATAAAAGTGAGGAAGTAAACAGTATAAAAGCTGGAGGAGGTGCAATAAAAGGGGACAATGCTGCGTAAAGTTTAAAATCAGGGCTTAAAGAAAACTCTCAGATTCCTGATGCCAACCTAAGGGGAAGAGGTGGGGAGGGGAGTGGGGTGGCATTGTCTCTGCTGAAAATAAAATTAAAATTGAGCTTCGTCTCTGAGCATAGCAGAGTCCAGAGCGGACAAAAGCTGGAGCAAGGCGTCTTATCTACAGAGAGCTGGCTCCGGCAGCAGAGACCACTTTTGTAAGCGAGAGTCAATCCGCACGGAGGGTAGTGGGCTGGGGAAGGGAAGCGGGGAGCGAATAAATATGGGGAAGAAGGGTAGGGGGACGGAGGGCGGCGGTCGGAGGACAAGGAGAGGGGAAAGACCGAAAAAAAAAGAGGAAAAGTTCACGTGGGGGGAAGTAAACAGCAATGTTTTCTTTTTTATCCGTGCCCGTTACTAGAATTTACCTAGAGAGATGCATGGCGCCGGGCAGCTTCGCTCACTGCGCTTGTCACGTTGTCTCGAGCTTTTTGTTTTGTTTGTTTGTTTGTGTGTTTGTGATTTTTTGTAACTCTGTTTATTAAATGCAATGATTCAAGGTATGAATATTGCAAAGCTTTGCGCCCTCTTTCGCAGAAAAAAAAAAAAAAAAAAGCGGGGGGGTTCTTATAGCTAAATTAAGACTTTATTTGTAATGTAGAGAGATTGGTGAACGGTTAAACTGCACTATCTGCCTTTTTAGTGACYGATATATTTTTTTTCTTCTTTCTCCTGAATAATAATAATGTGTATAAAAAATCCCCATGAAATCATTTTAATAATATTAGTATTTTAATGGTAATGCAGGGGAAATAGAGTAAAAAACTAGGGAAAAGGAGTATCTTAACCTCATACCGATTCCCTGGCTTCAAATTGAAAGGTAAAACGGAGCCAAAGTCTGTGCAGGAGGCGAGAGATACAAACTTGGCTTCACGGCCACGGTAAATATTTTGTGAATGTTCAAGTTTTCCAAAGTGACTGGCTGGAACAGGCAGAGGAACAGCCCCGCCGCGGGTCTGGCACTGCAGAGGCTGTGTAGTGTGTAATGACACAGTAATTCTTTTTTTGTTGTTGTTGCTCTTTTCTTTTCTTTTTTTTTTCCCCCAACGTGCAACAACAACAACCATACGATTAAAAATAGAGTGTATCTCCGTCCCTTTAATTCCCTCCTCTCCGTGTCCAGGATGTTAGCGTTACATTTTTTTTTTTTTTCCTACCATTTAACTTACACCATGAACACACACAGAGACACACACAAGCACACACACACACACACCCTCTCTCACACACACAAAAAGAAAGTCCCATTCTATTGTACTGGGCAGAGATCCAGAACAAACTGCAACCGTGAGGTGAATGATTTGAGAGAATTAAATATCCAGGTTCTGTGTTCAATGTGCCTGAAATTGAATATATAAAAATCTAGTCCAAGAAAATGTTATTAAGTTATAAGTGAGTGCAGGGACCCGCTCTAAGAGGATACTGTGTGGTTTCTATGGCATGTGGTTACGACGCATATTTTGTTTTAAATAATAGTTTAATTTGGGCTGATGTTGAGAGCCTGCCAGGACTGGGAGACGGAGCTGTTTTGCAGAAAGTACTCCCACCAATTTCCCCGACTCTTTCAATTTTTGCAAGTATTTCATAATAATGAATCTCTGCATTGTGGATGGCACCGGAATCTGTTGATTTATTTGCTAGATTTTCAGGAAAACCTATGCCAGAACCTCTTCTCATTCGCTTCCCTTTTGGGACATGTACATGGAGTGAATAGATAAAATTTTTTTGCATTTAAAATGTCTTATATTTTAATGATCCAAGGTATSACCAAAAAAATCAAATCAAATCTGTTATGAAGTAGAAGCCGCCATTGCCATTAAAGGATGGGTAGAAGGATTAACAGTATCAATTATTAACAGCTTTCTTCCTCTTTAATATTTAATTCTGCATATTAGATCAAGTCAATTACATTAAGGAAATAGTCATGCAAATTTGTAAGAGGCAGTACTTACAGTGGAAGATTAACCGGATTATTTTAAAAATATTCAATATATTTCATTTTACATAGAGGAAACATTCTGGTGGCAGGAGCGTGTGTGTATGTATATATTTATAATGGTCCATTAAATTGGTGTAAAGGTTTATGGCTTCAGTCATCATTTCAGGGGAGGCAAAGGAAATAAAATAGAAATACGTGGTCTGGCCATAACCTTTCATTTTACTCCTTCCCGCCTCCCTGTTCCCCAACGGTCAGCTAATATTTGCATATGATTAGCGACTGCTAGGGGATTTACCCCCAAACAGCCTAATTTTGGGGGGCGGGCTCCCTCGGGGAACCACTTGCAGCCCCATTTCAGTGGGGTTCCCCTTTCCCTCATTTATAAACCGAAWATTTCGCACCCCCTTCCTCCTCTCCTTGGATTAATTGATGAAATTTGACTTTATTAAAAGGATCCCACATAACTTCTCTCACATGCGGGGGCGGGGGGCAGCTCGCTGTTTATTTTCTACTGCATTTCTGGCGCTGGGGGCCTCGCTGATCGTGTCTGGGTCTCCGCTTAACACTGAGCAGAGCCCGCGCAGCAAAGCCCGTGCAGCCCTCAGATGATGTTTATTGTATCCAGGCCGTTTCTAGGGAAGAAAAAAAAAAAAAAAAAAAAAAAAAAAAAGCAGGATTTGTGAAAGGTTCGGCCAGACCTCCTCGCTGTGTTCTTGTCCTGAACTCTGTGTCTATAGGTGTTTTTGCAGACACGTGGGGAAATAAAACACATCTGAAAATAAATATATATATAAATACATAATGTTGCCGTGGCTGCTCGCTGTGCAGGGTGCGGGATGCAGCCGCGCAAGTGCAGGCGGGTGGTCCCCATCCTGCCCGCGGCGGCGGAGGGGCGCGCAGGGGAGCGGAGCTGTGGCTGGGACCGCAGCGGCCGCGTGGGCGCTTCCCTGTGGGGGGGTAGGGGCGCGCAGGCCCACGGACCCCACGTAGACACGCGGGGCAACCCATTTTCTCCCTTGAATCTTTCCCTACCCCGAAGGACTCTCGGGGGGGGGGGCTTCTGTTGGGGATATGGGGACCAGCTCCCCCCCCACACCCCCCTCGCTCCAGATGTCCTCAGCATCCCACAGGAGTGGTGGTTTTTTGCTGTGGTTTTTTTTTCTTTTTTTTTTCTTTTTTTCTTTTTTTCCTTACTGCTTCTGCTGCTACCCCGCATTTTTTTTTCACCCAGGCGCGCATATGCGTGTATATAATCTTAATATTTGATGGCATGATTAAAACCTTCTGAGAAACACTCAAGCTGCCTCGTATTGATCTCCCTGCTTTTCTTTCAGCCAACCCAGCTGCCAGCTGGCTTCACGCCCGTTCCTCCAGGAAAAAAAGATGCCCTTACACGAAATACCAGACCCTGGAACTAGAGAAGGAGTTTTTATTCAATATGTACCTGACGAGGGACCGTAGACACGAAGTGGCCAGACTCCTCAACCTGAGTGAAAGACAAGTCAAAATCTGGTTTCAGAACCGAAGGATGAAAATGAAGAAAATGAACAAGGAGCAGGGCAAGGAGTGAATCCTCCCCTCCCACCCCTCCCCGAAAAGCGGCATCCTCAAGCCCCCCACATACCCGCTTCCCGCCCCCCGCCCCGGGCAGCGCATCCGACCGCAGTGCTGACAAACAGCCCCGCGCCACGGGAACAGCTCCCCGCTTCCACCTTTGCATGCAAGATGTTGATTATTATTCTTCCCCTCCACTCCTTGGCCCTCCCTCTTAGGGTTGCCACGTAGGAGGCAACTTAGCCAAAACTGCAGCTCCTTTTGGGGGAGCCAGGCTGTTTTTTTTTTTTTTTTTTTTTTTTTTTTTCCCCTTGTGCTGTTTCTCTCTATTTTCTCCCATCTTTTCTTCTCCCTGCAGTGTAACATAGACACAGGCTTCCTCCCGAACAGCTCTCCCTGCTTGCACGTTCTCCACGGAAGGCAAAGCGGCAAACACAACTGGCCCCGAACAAGCCTGGCCCAAGCCCCCAACAAGCCGCACTGCTTTTCTTTATCCACGTAAGGACAATGATTCCCTAACCGCCACTGCCGGCACCCGGCGCACACACACACACCGAGGTGCCCAAGGAACCAGACGATTTAATTAAACTACTGCAAGACAGACACATTCGTAAGACTTGCGTTTAATTGCACCCCACAAATCATTTGCAATTCTCCAACTTTATACCGGGATAGTCGATTAATGAGAGCCCAACTCCCAACTGCGCTGGGTAGCTTTATGACTTTGTTGTTGTTGTTGTTGTTTTTGTTGTTGTTTTAGTCTTCATTTTCTTTGCTTTCCTTGTTATTTTAATCGTGCCATAGCAGAAAAGATGACTTTGGCCTGGAAATTAAGTAGAATCTTTACAGGCCACCCCGTTCATCTTCAACTTTCATAGTGAATCACTGGGAAGAGGAGAAAATACGGGGAGGTAAGAGAGAGTGGTGGTGGTGGGGCACTCTCAGAGCCGCAATGTAAATTGTTTAGGAGAAAAAAAAAMCCCACCGACATATACCTAACTTTTAGAGGAGAGAAAGAATAGGATTTTCTAGTAAAAACAAACAAAACAACAACAACAAAAAAAACACGTTATCTTAGTAGAGCTACAAGGAACAGAGAGGTTGTGTTCTTAGCATATTTATAATTTATTGTGAATTGACTTTTCCTAAAAGCAGTAGACTGTTGCAGAGATAAACTGCCAAGCAGCGCGTGTGTGTTTCCTTCCCCTCCTGCTCGCTGTGCTGCTCCATCTCGGGGCGCTTTTTTCTCGCGGGCTCCGGTAGACACGAGCTGGTGGCCGGGCCGGAGCCGGTTCCCGGGCGGGTGGCACCGACTCTCCCGGAGCTTTGTAAAAGCGATCTCGTTTCAGGCTGTCCGGAGCTGATCTCTCGTCTGACAGATCTGCCGCAGGTTTCTCCAAACGGCCCGGGCAAGGCTGCTTTTTTGCTTTTTTT
>NW_020454328.1:857412-863057 GCF_003342845.1 Nothoprocta perdicaria | reverse complement strand
ACTTAACTTTGTTTTGGGATGGGGGGAGGGAGTGGGGGAGGGGGGGGTTAGTGCCAGTTGATTATATGGTGGGTATTGTAAAATGTGCTTGTGGTTGTGTTTCTGTGAATGTCGGAGCTTGATTTTTCCCCCCTTTTCTTTAATTCCTTTTCCTAATGTGGCTTTTAAGTATACGAGGAGTTCCGCAGTTGTTAGTTGACGGACAAATATCGAAATAAATCTCTCTTTTTCTTCATGTGCACATTTGTATATTAGATGCCAGGAGTGTTTCTAGGAACAACACTAGTGTAAAGAGGTTTGTTTTCATAGGGTGGGGGAAAAAAGAAGAAGGAAAAAGAAAAAAAAAAAGAGAAAAGAAACCTATTTCTTATGTATGTGTGAACGAACCGGTGCAAATCTAATTTCATAAGCGACTGACCTGAGTATACTTAGCGTGAGGTTTTTGTGAGATAACTTTTACCTCCTGAGCAGAGATTGGTCTGTGAAAAAGTGATAAGCAGATTGGTGCTTGGGGAAAGTGTTCCTCTATTTTTTTTTAATTGTTATTATTGTTGTTATTTTTTCCCCCCTTCATGATCCAGAGATAAGAATCAAGTGGCTGCGCCTTGGTGCACGGTGATACACGCACCACTTCAGTTCCTCGGACAGGGAAAGGGGAGGGAGGGGTGGAAAATTTCACTCGACCAGAAACCAGACCTTAGAGAGGTTTTTTTTTTTTTTTTTTTTTTTCCTTCTAGACTTTCTCATGGAAAACTTTCCATCACGAAATAGCTCCTTGGGGGCTTTCAAATTTAACTATTGGTTTGCTAGAATGAGTTAAATGTAACCAAACTTCGCCCCCTGTCAAACCCTCTAATTCCCTTCCTCGAAACTAAATTAAGAAAAGCTGTCTCAGAGAGAGACCATTCCGAGCTGGTGAAAGACAGTTTGAGACAGCAAGATTATTTTCCTAAACCCAGATTAAAAATAATAATAATAATAATAATAATAATAATAAATAGAGACTAGAGCAAGATGATTTAGATCCCTTTAAGCTAGGCAGCGTAATTTTTCTTTTTTGTTGGAGTCTTCTCACTTAATGAAGGATGTGTGAATCTCACGTCTGCTTTATGCTGAATTAATGTCCTTCCCATATCTAGAATTGTGTATGGACTTGGTTAAATGCTTATTACTATATTTTTCAACCCCCTACCCATGACTTCATTGATGTATTCAACCTTTCAGCCATTCGAATTTAGAAAAGTTTTTCACTTTCCTTAGAATTGTGGTAAAGAGCGGGCGTTTTTAAGACAACAGGATAAGGTTCTTAAATAGAATTTAAAATGTTAGTTCAATTTATTAGTAAATATGCTTACTTAAAAAATGTGGAAACAGTTGTCTTCTGTAGCATCAGCACGGATGTATTTTCCAGAGATGTTTAATACTCCAGAATAAAAATCGATTTTAGAACAACAGTACCTATATGTCATTGTGTTATACTGTTTCATCTAAAATTTCAGAAATATTTTCGTTGTGTTTTCCTGCGTTCTTTAGTGGCTCRTTAAGTGCATTATAAGAATCAATTTTTGCTTAGCTTAAAAAAAAGTCCAGAGAAAAATCAAAATAATTTCTCTCCAGTGTAGCATAGCGCTTACAGGTCCTGTGCAAAGTTACTGGATTTCTGGAATCCTTTCCTCTCTTTAAATTTATATTTATTAAATCAGAGACCGTTAATCTCTGGTTGTATTTACTGCTGGAGATTTGCTTGTTTGATTGTCTCTTTTTTTGAGGGTTTAAGCTTTGCATCCCCACAGGAGTCTTTGGGGACTTCAGTGAAAAGGGCAGAGCGGATTCACTTTATTTTACTTTCTTCGGTTTATTCCCCTACTACCCAAGGATAACTTTGCCCCCCTAAAATTTGGAAAAACCAAAATAATCAGAAAGAACCCCCACCCTGCTTTCCCTGCGTGGCATCACCTCACATTTGACACGCAGTTCCTTTTCATAAGGGCCCAATGAGCAGCTACTATAATTCTGTCTCTAAATTCGTTTGACATTTTATTGCTCATGAAGAAATACAAGTGCTTGGAAAGTTTTTCTATCTATATATTTTAAAAACAAACAAACCTTAAGACCTGCTCAGCCCTGCAGTAAGCAGGTAGTGAGAAATATAACCGAGAGTCTCTTTCCACTAATTTTTAACATAAAGGGCGCGCTAAAGGGCAATATTTCACTTCTAAAAAAAAAAAAAAAAAAGGAAAAAAGAAGGAAAAAAATCTTTCTTTGGAGTAGCTTTGAAAAGACAACAAAAGAAGGGAAAAAAAAAGGATATTTGGAGCTTACTGGGGAAAGAGAGAGGAAAGGAAGTAACTTGTCATAAAAAAAAAAAGGAAAATTCAGTGCAGTGTGCTGCAATAAAAGAATATGACCGCTATAAAACTTTATAGGGTATAAATTTCTGAAGGTTAAGGAACTAAACGGCTGTAAAGCAAACAGTGCAAGAAAACTTTCAGGAACTCCTAAATTACTACAACGACTTGGGAGAAGTGGGGAAACCCAACGTGTAAATGCKTCTGTTTCTGCATCAGTCATATACAAAGCACCCCATCTTCTTTTTATTTATTTATTTTTTTAAGTGGTAGGGGGAAGTTAATAAATAGGACAGTGGGGGGAGAAGAGAAAGAGAAGGTGGGGAGGGACTTTTGCTAATTTATTCTTCTTTTGCAGATGCCGTAGAAATCCAGTCCTCTGGATGATTTCTTTTGTTCTTCCTCCTACCCTTCCTCTTTTAAGCAATTCCAGGCTGCCAGAATGCAGAACCATGCACACACCACCACCACCACCACTGTCCCCCCCACACAGGCACCYCTGCACTCACAACACTCGAAGTTCTGGCGAGACGTCTGGGCTCGGGAAGCTCTTTATCGCTTTACAGCTCCGGCCTTCCCCCTCCAGAGCAGAATGAGCAATTGTTTAGTCTCGGAATTTGAAACAATAGTGGTTTTCAAAAGCAACCCAATTCCGCCTCTTTTATTGCTAATAAACCGGCTGGATGGTGGGGGGCTCTTCTCCGCGGAAAACTTTAGAGCCATGAATAGGAGGAAGTCGATTTACCCCTTTTCTTTCTTCTTCTCCCTTTTCTGGTGCGGCTTCCCTCCCCCCTCGCCCTCCACTTTTGCTTTTATTTATCTGTTTTCTTTAATGATTTCGCTTAACGCCGCAGCTGCACCGCGCCGCGGCCGCGCTGCGCCGCGCGGGGCCGCGCGGTGGCGCCATTGCTCCACGCTAGGCGCGCCCCGCCCGCGCCCCGCCAACACCTTGACTGCATTAGCGGCGCAGGACCCGCCAGCCCCAGCATAAAATAGCGGGCTAATTACAGCTATTTTGCCCAATTTATTGGTCACCGGTTTATTTTTTTTTTTTTCTCCCCCTCTCCTAGAGTGTAGGTGTTTGGGGGGGGGGTTGGTTCTTTTTGTTAATTTATTTATTTATTTGAGATAAAGCGGGAAGGCTCTGTGCGGGGATGYGGAGGGAGGTGGGACGCGCATCGATTTCAAATGTTCATTTAAAGGGGAGAGAAAGCCTCGACTTTCTCTTCTGTTAGTTCTGCTCGAGGTGGGAGGACAGCTTAATTATCTCCATGCCGAAGATTTACGCTTGCAGGATTGAAGGAAGGGGGAAAAAACAAAAAAGGAAAAAAAAAAAGGTTTCCGGAGAAAGTAGCAGACAGAAATTCAGCACATCTTTCTCTATCTCTATATCTAAGGCAATAGAATAATCTGCAACCTTCATGGTTACTCATTTTATATCTTTTATTTTCAAAGGCCGGTCTGAAAAATACTCGATGCTTTCTGGACGTTGAGACGATCATTTGGAGTCTTTTTGCTCGGTTCTTTGCTAATATTGCTGCCTCTTGAACAACGATATTATGTTTGAAAATATATGTGCTTTTTTTTAGGCTATAAAATATAAAATTAACCCATAATATTATAACATTGCAACGATTTGTAATATATATGTAATATATGGTAATAGTAATATTCCACTGGTAAAATAACAGTGACAATATAGACTTTTAATGCCACTAATTCATTTATATTTCGCACAATCAAAATAGAATAATTATTCAAACGTTTAAGGCCTTATATTCAGCTAAATGAAATCAGAAAAAATAGTTGTATAATTTTAACATAGGTGTTGTTTCGTGTTGTTACAGCCACACATTTTCTGCATAAATGCTTCTCCTAAGTTATACTAGAAAATCCGTATGCTTCCTGAAGAGCAGATTTCTTCAGAAGAATTAAACAAATTAAACCGAAAAAGAAAACAGGAAAGGGAACTGTTGTCAATAATTTTTAATATGTTCTTTGCAGAGGCAAGGTTTAAACATCTCGACACTCTATTCAAGATCCATTAATTTAAATACAAATGCAAAATATAAATATATATAAATGAGAAAAATCCTGCCTATTTGCATTCAATAAAATGCAGAGGAGTGAAAAGTTAAGGTTTACCTCGTAAATGGTTTGGGCATCTTTCTTTCTTTCTTTCTTTCTTTCTTTCTTTCTTTCTTTCTTTCTTTCTTTCTTTCTTTCTTTCCTTGGGAATTCCTAATAAATCTTTCTCCCACTGGGTATTTATAAATTATCTTCTCTCTCACAGACACACACACACGCACACACACACACGCACTTGTTTTTTCTTATAATAGAAACATTTTACTTTCATCAGGAATCTGAGTACAGTACATGGATGATTTAAGATGAGCCATTGATTTCTGGGGCATTGGTGAGTTACCATCACATCACGACCGTACAATTCTACTGCACTTGATAAAAAACGTTAACTTCCAAGAACATCTTAACTCACGCCTTTGCAGTGGCCACATAGGAACGGGAACTGCTGCTATATTTTATTTTAAATAGTTTAGTAGATGCAAGTACGTATGTAAATACACATATAAGAACCTAAATTGTTTTCTGAAAATACTTTAGTCCATTCAGGATTGGACTTTGTTGAAAATTCCAGTATCAGATATCTTAATACCAGGTTGTTTAGCTCCATTTACTTCTGTGCACCATTTCTAGGGTTTTATGTTCAAAGATGAAACCAAAATCTGTTCAATTGACAATAAAAGTGTTGGGAAAAATAAAATGTTAACTTGTTTTTTAGAGAGGGAAATGCCTTAATTATACCACTGCAAGTATTCCAACAACAATAATTACTTGAAAAGGCTTTTAGACTAGACTGAAATTATCCCTGCGCAAAATAAAAGAAACGTATTTACTTAAATTATTTCTCTAAGGATGGTTTTAAAGTTTTATTCCGTTACTATCTTTGTTAGCTTTCCTTCTCTCTTTCTTTCTTTTTCACTTTCTTTAATCCCATGCTTATTCCCAGCCTCAGTATTAATGCAAGTATTTTATAACGAGGCTATAGAAACACTGACTAACATTTAAATTTTTCCCTTTTCTCCGTGTTGCGACTGTGGGCAAATGAAAATTGACTCTCATTTCAAGGCAGGAAGGGGCGAAATCTTCTTATTCCCCTTTCTTGAGTCCCCATCGCGGGAGCGGATGCAACTACTGGAGATTTACCCAGGGCAGAGAGACATGGAAGAGGAAAAAAAAAATACTAAATTTGATTTCCAGGACTCCCCAGAGAAC
>NW_020454328.1:846496-857391 GCF_003342845.1 Nothoprocta perdicaria | reverse complement strand
GAGAGAGGAGAGAGGAGAGAGGGAGCTTTAGAAGAGTGTCTTTAACTTCTTTGAAGGTTGCGTGTTGGGGAACAGAGCTGGCAACGCGAGGGCTCCGGAGAGGCGCGGGGGGGAGGTCAGGCACACTGAGGCAGTGCTTAAGTGGGGAGGATTTGGGGTCGTTATTAGCTGAAATACGTCTCGGTAATATTTGCTGACTGCGATAAACGAATTTCCAAATCTACCCCCTGTGTGTTTAGACCGTGCAAAATTGCAGCATTGGCATCTTAGGGGTAAGTTTGCTCCGTTGTTACCAAATGCCAATAAAACAGAAAACCTCTCTCTTATTTCCCTTATCCCTCCACCCTGCTTTTCATTATAAGTATCATGCAAAACTAGCAAATAAATAAATAAATAAAGTTGGAGACGCYGGGGTGAGGTAGGGAAGCAGCCATCAGTTACTGACCATAAAGGTTCTGCTCGGGAGGTGATAAGCGAAACAATACTTTTAGTTTGCAATCATCCCCGACCACATCTYGTGCGAGCGCTCGGCGTGCGGCAGGGGCTGGGGGAGGAGGCAGCGAGGGGGCTGCGGGAGAGACACACACAAAAAGTCAATGTTATATATGAAAAACTATAATCATTTTAATTCAATATTGACACCTCAACATCTCGCTATAATGCGGACGGGTCCAATCGAAACCTCTGTTTTATAGCAGTAGAGGAACGAACTCGTAAAATCCTAACGGCTTTTATGTAGTGCGGTATAAACAACAACAACATCCTCGGCTTTATGGCATTTTATAGTTTGTTAAACAGTTTACAGCCTTTTTTGGGGCTATTACAAATGCAATTCCCTTCATGTGATAGTTAAACCTTTATCAATAATAAGGAAATTGATCATTAAAATGTTAAATATGACTACCTCGTTTGTTTTAAAATATGTTTAGGGTAAGAAGCTGTATGATTTGATAACTTGTATTAAAATACCAATTACATTTATAGGACCTTTTAAAACTGGTAGCAATTAAATCGTGTTCTTTTACAGTTTTCCAAAGCGACCCTGACATTTAAAAAGGCTAAAACTGCCTCGTTAAAATTTTGAAATTAACGACTGAGAGCGCTTCTCTTTAATTTTCCAACACTCCCCAAAAATCAATCTTTTGGGTGGTCTAGGTATGTGATTTGTTGTGAGGCGCGAGATATCTCATTAATGTAGGTAGTTAAACATATTTAATCCGTATATTCACCCCACCTCCTTCTCCCTCTCTCTCTCGCTCCCTCTCTCTCTCTCGCTCTCTCTCTCTCGCTCTCTCGCTCCCCCTCGCTTGCTTTTCCTTCTTTATTCTCTCACATTCTTCCTTTCACAATCATGCAGTGCAGAGTCCGTGTGGAGTAAGGAGAAGCCAATAGGATGAGGTTTTGGTAATAGATGCAAATGATCATGAAAAGACACTGCAAAATATGAAACAACTCATTTGCGCTGAAGTAAATCACTGAAAACTGTTTATGAACTGGCATCTCTTCTTGGAAATGTAAAGCGAGAACTCTTTAAGTGGCGATTTTTTTTTTTTTTTTAGGGGTGGGGGGGAGGAAAGAATTCAGTATCATGCAGGCTTAGAGTTTTGATTATATCCTCCTTTTATATTCCTGGAAATCACAAACTGTCGTTGCTTAGCATCTTAGAGCTTTCTTTTTTTGCTAATAGATTCTCACGGTCTGGTTCGCTTGGCTTCTTTTTTTTTTTTTTTTTTTTCCTCTTCTCCAAAAAGACCAAATATTATTATTTAAATTAAAATGAGCTCTTACTTCGTCAACTCACTCTTCTCTAAATACAAAACCGGGGACTCCTTGCGTCCCAACTACTATGACTGCGGGTTCGCCCAGGAGCTCGGGGGCAGACCCACGGTGGTGTACGGACCCAGCGCGGGGGGCACCTTCCAGCACCCCCCCCAGATCCAGGAATTTTACCACGGTGCCTCCTCGCTCTCCAGCTCCCCTTACCAACAGAATCCCTGCGCCGTGGCTTGCCATGGCGACCCCGGCAACTTCTACGGCTACGAGCCCTTGCAAAGGCAGAGCCTCTTCGCCGCCCAGGACTCGGAGCTGGTGCAGTACACGGACTGCAAGCTGGCGGCCGGCGGCCTCGGCGAGGAGGCGGAGAGCGCGGAGCAGAGCCCGTCGCCCACCCAGCTCTTCCCCTGGATGCGACCGCAAGGTGAGGCGAGATGGGAAGCACAGCGAGGAGGCTTTTCCTACGAGCCCGTCGAGCAGCCCCGCTTTCCCCTCGGCCGGCTGGGCGGCTCTCTGGCTGCTTGCCGTGCCCGCTTGCTCGCTTTGCCCTCTTTTTCTTCCCCCCGCTGCCCGGGTTTTACTGCTTTATGGGGGTAAACTTTTGCACTTGTAAATTGCTTTATAGTTTAATTACCCTGAAGGAGCCCTTTTCTTCTGGGGGCTGAGTGCACTGGGCTTTCTGTGGAAGGAAGCGTCCTTAAAGTTTATGGCACTTTTACAGCCTTAAAAAAAAAAAAAAAAAAAAAAAAAAGCTACTGAGTTCGCGCTCTTTTTTTTTTTTTTTTTTTCTCCTTCTCTTTTTTTTTCTTTCCCATGGCAGCGGCTGGGAGCCCGGCGAGCCCCAGCCCTGCTGCTGTTGTTGCGGTGGTGCTAAGCGTGCAAGAGGAGCGTGGGGCTGGCGGAGCTGCCGCTCGCAGGGGGCTCCAGGGTGGCCCCGAGCCCCCCCCMCACACCTCCTCCGCCACCATCACCCCTTTCCTCCAGCACCATCTTCCCCTCCATAATATTACAGAGGAGCTTTTCCGTGTCCCTGCTCGCTTCCTGCCTTCGCCTGGGCGAGCCCTTTCTTCCTCCCCCTCCCGGGTGCGTGTGTGTGTGTGTCTGTGTGTCCCGGTGTCTATCCCCGAGCCTGGTTTATGTATCTTTCAACCTCCTTCTCTTCTTCCCCTCTTGCACCCAACCTTCGCAATTCCCCAGCAGCCGCTGGACGGAGGAGGGGGAGGCAAACCTACAGCCGCTACCAGACGCTGGAACTGGAGAAGGAATTTCTATTTAATCCCTACCTGACCCGCAAACGGAGGATCGAGGTCTCGCATGCCCTGGGATTGACAGAAAGGCAGGTCAAAATCTGGTTCCAGAACAGGAGGATGAAATGGAAAAAGGAAAACAACAAAGACAAGTTTCCCAGCAGCAAATGCGAGCAGGAAGAACTGGAAAAACAGAAAATGGAAAGAGCCCAGGAGGTGGACGAGGAAGGGGAAGCACAGAAGGCAGACAAGAAATAAAAGGATTTTTAAGGACTGAAAGGCAAGCGCTGCTGGGGTGGAAGAGCCCCCGACTCCCTCATTAATGGCAGTTAATGTAAGGGAAGGGTGGGAAAAAAACAACAATGCATAGAAAAGAGGGGGGAAAAAAGAAAACTTTTATTGCTGTAAAACAATATAGCTGTAAGCACCACTTTCCTGATTATCCTTTGATACAATGAACAGTATGCAAAAGTGATGTGGAGGTCTCTCCAGCCTTTTGCCAGTTATTAACTAGTGGTAGTGTAACGCAATAGCTTATGTAAAACATGACTGTGAAATTTTCTCTCTCTCTCTGTCTCTCTCTTTTTCCTGGGGGGTGGGTTGTTAACATAGCTTTCAATGCTATAAGAGTTACGTGAAATTACATTTGTGCACTTTTTTTTTTTTTAATTTCACACTTTTTGTTGTTGTTGTTTATCTGTATGTACTGGAGGTAGCTATTGAAACAAACATCCCAACAACATGAAACTGCCTATTTATGCTGTAGTTATCTCTCTCTCTCCCTCCCTCTCTCTTTTTACTTTCCTTCTTTTGTTTGGTTCGGATTTTTTTATTTGTTTGTTTGTTTACAATTTTTAAGTGTCTCTTCCCAAAAAAAAATCAAAAATGGAAAAAAAAAAAGAAAAAAAAAGAGTTTTCTCTCCTTTAGTTAGCATGCGCACAGTGAAGCAAGTTGTAAAGTGATCTTTAGGTTAACTGTGAAAAAGAATGTATACTGTATACGTGAATTACTTTATTGGGGGAACTAATGATATATTTTGTTGTTCTTTCATCACTTTGTTCTATTGTCTAAACCTGGAAGCGGCGGAAGAAAGTTACAATAAAGTTTACAAGCGAGAATTCCGTGACATCATTCTTTTCGCCTGCTTCATTTCCTCCAGGACCACTTTGATAGAAAGGAAATAAAAGTCAATTGTGTCGGAGGGGCAGCCGCGGCCATCAAAGCCCTCCTGGCCTGCAGAGATGCTGGCGAGCCGGAGCGCTGCTGGGACGGGCAGGGGCTGGGGTCGGGGAGGGGGCCAGGGCCGCGCCGATGGCTTCTCCTCTCCTTGTCCTTGCTAACACTTCATGTGTGGTGACAGGTTGGGAGGCTGTGTGGAGGTCCTGCCTGAAGGTAATCGCTGTTTTTCTCTTCTTTCTGCCTTGTCTTCCCTCCCCTGTCGCCTCTCTCASCCCACCTCCCCCGCGGGATGCAGCCCAGGTCTGGGTCACTCTGCTGCCCTCGCTCGGGTCGCGCTGCGAAACCGTCCCCGCGCAGCTGAGCTGCTTCCTGCTCCTTCCATGGAGCTCTGGCAGGGAGGAGAGCGTGTGAGGGGATGCACACACGTCCCCTTGCAACATAACCTTGGGAGAGGAGAAGCAGGGCAAGCGCTAGATGCAAATCCACCATTGTCTGGGCTGCTTTTCCTGAGCTACTTTCTTTTCTTTACTTTTTTTCCCCCCTATTCTTCCTTTTCCTTAAAAAATAAATTAAAAAAAAATAATAAGAGGCAGATCACATTTGGGAAGGTCTCTGCTTCCCCAGCAGAAAGCAAAGCAGCCAGCTGGTAACGTTTTACTTATAACTGTAATTGACTCCTGCGGAACCGCTGACACGCTGAACAAGGGATCTGTACAGCCTTTATTTTTCGCAACAAGAAAAGCAAATGCCAGCTCAATAAGCAGCTCGAAGCCTGTGGCACTAGAATAAATTAGGTATAGAGCTGAATGGCATTTAAGGGGAGGAAAAAAAAAAAAAAAAAGCAAAAGAGAGAGACCTTGGAAGTATTAGGGCTCAATGAGACATTTGTCTTTTGGGGGTGGCCACGGAGGCAGAGGGGGTAAAGAAGGGGGAGGGGGGACAGTCTCGTGAAAAATAAAGTGTCTCGGAGCCAGGAAAATGGTGCAAAGGAGGGAATTTTAGACGGGATCTATAAGAGGATAAATAGGGCTCCGCTCCCGTCTTTCCTCCAGCAGAGAGAGACCGAGAGGGAGGCACCGGCTCGGCAGCAAAGTGCTTTCTACCACCCCCCCACCCCCCCGCTGCAACTTCTTTCTTTTTCTCCCTCGGTCTCAACTGAAAACTGATTACAGGTTGCTTATCGACTCCAGCACAATTTCACCCCTTCCAGCATAGATCGTGGAGGGTTTTATATCGCATCAATTATTTATCATATTTTATAAATCCAGCAGCACTACAATTTTTTGCCCCCGAGGAGGGAGCGGCCGGCGATTGGCGCCGCCGGAGCCACGTGCCCGCGCGTCACATGGGCCGGGAGGAAAAAGGGTCCTTTTTGGTGTAAATCTGGACTCTAATTCCGTAATATATCACGGTACCTCGTAAAACCGACACTAAAACGTCCCGACCTACAAATCACCCGGCCAAATTATGAGTTCATTGTATTATGCGAATGCTTTATTTTCTAAATATCAAGCCGCAAGTTCGGTTTTCCCATCCGGAGTCTTTCCTGAGCAAACTTCTTGCGCTTTCGCCTCCAACACGCAGCGAGCGGGCTATGGGGCCGGATCCACGCCTCCCTTCGCCGCCTCCATGCCCGGGCTCTACTCGAGCGGCAGCGCCGTGCACCCCCAGCCCCCCAGCATGTACTCGTCCGGCTACGGCCTGGAGCCCGGCTCCTTCAACATGCACTGTTCCCCCTTTGAGCAAAACCTCTCCATGATGTGCCCGGCAGATGCCTCCAAGCAGAACTGCAACAAAACGGACCAGAGGGACTCCGATTTGCAAAGCGACAGCAACTTCCGGATCTACCCCTGGATGCGGAGCACAGGTAAGAAACGAGCCCACCCGGGGGGTGTAAATTATCGCATGGTGCGGGGGGGGGGAGGGGGGGGGGGGGGGAGGTGTCCCCAACTCCTTGCATGACGTTTCAGCCAAAACGCATCTCTCAAAAGAGACGGAGGGAGAGCGAGCCCCCCACCCTAAAGCTACCTTTGGGCTTTAAATATTTATTAGTGGTGCCGGGGCTGTGGATGTGCCTCGCAAAAGGCAGTTTGTCTCAAGGGGGACGGGCAGAGCTGCAGAAATAATGGCCATCCCCTTCTCCTCCTGCATTTGCAGGATGAAGGTTGTGCGAGCCTCATGTATATACAGATATAGATTCTCAAAGAAACTATTTATGGGAGGCGCTTGCAAGCTCGGTTTGTTTTCTGTTAGATTACAAAGCCTTCATTTGCCAGCCCCTCACCACAACGTCCCGGAGACTGCAATTAAGCATAGCGTGTTGCCATCACAAGCAGCAACACATCATTCCTTGTGCAATTAAAAGCCACTGCTTTTCCAAACGGTGACATTTCGGCCCGCATCCGGATGTATAGATGTATACATAGGGACTGCAAGCGGGGAGCTAGGGTTTATATATGCGACCCCCTCTCATTCCGCCCCGCCTTCCCCAAAAAATAGGAGCTGGGCTGCCCGGGAGGGACTCGATCTCCGTTGCAGGCTGGACGAGGCTTTCGGGGGACAGCTCCGCGGGCCCGCTTTGGGGGGGTCTCATCTCCCGAAAGTTGTTGCCTGTCAGTGCTGTCCCCCTTGCGCGGATCCCCCGGGAGCTGCCGTCTCGCACGTGTGTTCGGAGCCCGAGCCCGCTTAAAGCCGCTGCTTCCCCGGCAGCCTCCACATCGCTCCGTCCCGGGAATTAATTCCCGTTTCATAAACACCCATTTCCCTCACATGAGAGCGAGGGTCGCGTGTCGCGGTGCCCCCCGCCCCAGTCAGGCTGCAAGGGGTGGAGCTTCCCCAGGGTCGGGGCCTGCTCGACACCCCCCCATCCCCCCCGGGCCCCGGCACTGGCCACCCCCGAGTCTTCATGTTCCTGGTCCTGGAAAAGGGGGAGCAAAAAAAGCACTGCTGTCCCACTGAGAGAGAGAGCGCCGTGTGAGCCTCCGCCTGCAGCACTCTGAGCTTTGCCAGCTCGCAATTTGAGCACATCCCTGCCAGCGAGCCTCACTTGGCAGCAGGATTTGGGAAAAGTGTTTTGTTAGTAAACTTCGGGGGCAAGCGGAGTGCGGGCCAGCCTCCCTGCAAAGCATGAGCGAAAGAAAACAGCAGAGCAGCCAATGCAGAGCAGCTCACAGAACTAGAGTTACCCTCGCGCTTATTTGGTGGTCAGTACTTTCCATTACCTGCTCCATAATTCATTTCCTTTTACAGTTGATTTATCAAAGACCAAATATTTCTGCTCGTAAACACTTCATCTCTGCTTTTATCTGACTTCAGATTTAAGAACACCCCCCTCCGTAAACCCCTTTCAGCATGTGACGCTGCGAGTACCAACATTAGAGAGGCTCCTGGAGCAGGGCATGAGCTCTCAGAGCCGCATATTGAGGCTGGACTGCGCCTAAAAGCAGCGAGAGTCCGGCCCAGGCATCCAGGCCGGGCCTGCGCCCCCCCTTTCCACCCCTCCTGCCCCTCACAGCCACTGTTTAATTGCGGAATTTCATCAGGGAGCAGAGATAGAGTTGTCATCCCTATTCACCAGCAGTTTATGGCTCTCCCCTCAGCGGATTTTACAACCCGCATTCCACGACCTGCACATTTCTACTTTACAGCTAGCCTGGCTATTTTGCTTTTCCCCCCACCCCACTCCTTTTAATGACTGGATCTTTTCTTCTGGTGGAAAGAAAGAAAAAAAAAAAAAAAAAAAAAAAAAAGAAAGGGAAAAAAAAGAGTGGAGGCTGAAGAAGATGAGTCCAGTGGAATGTGTGGAGGAGAGGCCGAGGGCTGCTGCTCGCCATCCACATCGCCTGGAAAGGAGGTGTTAGACTAGAGAGACACATTTAGCCTTTACTGGAAAAGCTATCCAGAGACACAAACACCATATTGTACCGTTATTTCCCATTGGACTCCAGGAATTATCGGGGGGTAGAGATGGGGGGGGTGAATTAGGAGCTGGGCCCTTTCTAACGCCTGCTGCAAGGCCGCTGGAGAGTTAGGAGAACCTCGCGGGGCTTGGGGCATTGTCCCGCTCCTGCAGAGCCCGGCGGAGCAGGAACCACCGCTGTGCATTCCCCTAAATAATCAGGAACATCACACACCTTCCAAGCAGGCTTCTCGATGACAGCTTTAAGAGAGGACAAATAGTTGGATTTGTGTAGGCAACAGCTGCCTCGCTCGCTTCATTTTATTTATGTATTAATTTCCCAAGCACCCGAAAATTGAAATGAAAATCTCAGCGCGGGCGCAGCGGCTCGAGAATGTGGCGGGGGCAGAAACTCCGAGAAGTTTCGCGGCCCGCGGCCCGCGGGAGGGACGCGGAGAGACGCGCGGAAAAGCCCCGCATGCTCCTCCGACGTGAAGTTAGAATGGGCGATGGGCCAAATAGGCTATAAGCAGCGAGGGGGACATAGGGAAACAATATAGAACGAAGATTAGATCTTAAAAATGTGAAGAACCTGCTCTGAACTCCCCTGGGTTCCCCAACTCGTTTGGAGTTGGCTCTGAGCTGCGCACTGTGTAGGCATTAGGTAGAGAGAACCCTCCCCAAGACCAAAAGCAAAGGGAAAGAGAAGCCCCAAGAGCCTCCTAACCCCCCAGCTCAGCTGCATCCAACCTTGTTCCGCAGGCACGGACAGAAAACGGGGCCGCCAGACCTACACCCGCTACCAGACGCTGGAGCTGGAGAAGGAGTTTCACTACAACCGCTACCTGACCCGGCGGCGCCGCATCGAGATCGCGCACTCGCTCTGCCTCACCGAGCGCCAGATCAAGATCTGGTTCCAGAACCGGCGCATGAAGTGGAAAAAGGAGAACAAAACGGCCTGCTCGGGCTCCGGCACTCAGGAAAAGGCAGACGCGGAGGACGACGAAGAGGAATGAAAGGGCCAGGGGAGCTGCTGCTCGAAAACGTGAAGCCAGGAAATGTGGAAAACAAAAATATTAAAAAAAAAAAAGAAAAAACAAAAATATTAAAAAAAAAAAAGACAAAAAGAAAATGGTGGAAAAAAGACACATCAAAAGACTATATATGAAAATAGATAAAAGATAAGTGCGTAAATAATGAAAAACCTTAGGAATTATGCTTTCTGTTTCCTGACACTGAAAAATACTACCTATATTAATTTTTTTTTTTTGTACAATAGAATGAATATCTACCTATTAAATGTGGCTTTAGAGTCAGAATAGACACATTTTTCTATGTGGGTCTTCCTATAGTAAAAGTTATTTGTAAATCTCCGTTTGTACTTCACCGTGTACTTTTTGGTATGAAGTAACGTGGTCGTGTTTAGCACCTTTAATTTAGAAAATGTGATCTGAAAGTCAGAATGCAAATTATACTTAGCGTATATAATCCTGTACATAATATGAATGATTATTACGCCTTCACCCTGTAGTCTCCGTGGTTCTTTTCTCGTCGCTATGCTGTTTTGTCTGTGCATATTTTTACTTGGATCACTTCTTTGTTCAAGACTCTAGGGAAAAAAGAAAGAAAAATGAATTAATATTGTGCTACGTAAAATGTTGTATATCGAAGTAGCAAATTATTTAATGCCGCCGCGTTGCTTTTTTTTTTTCCGTCTGTGATTATTATTCTTCGAAATAAAAAAGAAAATCTCCGATATTATGAGTTGTGTTCTTTCGTCTTCTCTTAAAAAAGGTTGTATATACATATTGAAGATCCTTTTATATAAAAAGAGACCCCGATGTATCACTGTAAAGGCCTTTTTATTTATTTATTTTAGCGTAGCCAATGTCTTCAACATTCAGTACCTTTTTAATAGATATGGTGAATACTCCGAAAGAATAAGTCATATTCGGGGCTCTCGACATGCAGATTTTTTCTCCTTTCTCTCTGTGACTGCGCCATGGCTGTTACTGCAGTAGGTAAGAATAAATAAAAAGAAAAAAAAAAAGCGCAAAGAAAAAGCACGAATCGGCTTTCTACACATATTTTAATTCGCTCGTGCTTGTAACAATATGCAGCAAGAAAGGCTGTTTTGCTGTGAGTTTAGTTTTTGGAGCTTCTCCCTCCGCCCTTCAATTACTTTACTGCGGACTGTGACTATTTCATTAGCGCCGAATAACGTTGAGTAGCAAAGCACACATAAAATAAATGAAAGCCATTAAAGGCCGGGAAATCGGCACCGCGGCGCGGGAAGCGGGTCCGGTGCGGGGAGCTGCCTGGCCTCCCCCTCCGCGCTCCTGGTTTATTTACATTCCACGGGCGCGGGTTCCTGAGCAATCTGACCCGCAGTGCGTGAGCAAAAATGAACCCAAAAAATATAAATAAGTAAATATAAACGAGTGCTTGGAGGTGCTCCTGGCTTGGAAATGGCAGCTTTCCACCTTCTTGCCTTCCTTCCTGCTATGTCTCTCTGTCTTTCTGCCACCCGCGGCCCCATATAAATTCACGTGTGGAAGAAGAGGAGCAGGGCATCCTTCGGCAGGTCCCCGCGTGAAGGAGATGCCACGTCAAGCATCTAAGCACCCACATCCATAACTCGGACTCGCTACCTCCTGAATTTGCTAATTATGGTGAGACCGTTATTAAAAGCAGTGGCGCTTATGGCTTTTGCGCCCTGAAATCCCACTTGCTGAGAAGGGAATATCTTCCCTTTCTTTTTTTTTCTTTTTTCTTTTTTTTTTTAATTTTTTTATGA
>NW_020454328.1:836334-846414 GCF_003342845.1 Nothoprocta perdicaria | reverse complement strand
AAAGAAGAAAAAAAAAAAAAAAAAAAAAAAGAAGGAAGAAAAAAGAAAAGAGAGATTTCCAGAAATTTCCCCCCGTTCCCGCGCTTCTACGCTGCCCCGGCCCGGCTTTCTGTCCGAGCACAGAGCCCTGCAGCCAGGGACAAGGAGACACCAGAAAATATTAATTAAATAATTATATTTTCAAAGGCGGGAGGCAAAACAAGCCTCTGGAAAGGGAAGGGCAGCTCTTTGCGGTGGGGGGACAACCCTCCCCTCCGGGGTCCCCCCACCGGTGACTCSTGCGCTATAGAAGGGTCCTGGAAAGCAGGGGACAGCCGAGGACGCAGCCGGCGGCTCTGCCCGCACATGGCCCCGCTCACGATGCACCTTTATCTGCCTCCTTTTCTTTCCTGGGATCCGCAAGTATGAGTTCCCCCCTTGCAGCGGAAAGGTGCCGTAAAATAACCCAAAATTACATCAAGACCCCACCCGAGCCCTATTGTTTTATTATATTTTTACCCACTTTAAAGCCAACGCAACCCCCAAATTCTCTATCCGGCGGGGTGGGGGTGGGGGATATTATTGTTCATAGCTTAATGTATAAGGTAATATTCGATTATTTCTAGCAAACACTCCTCCATTCGCAACCAAGAGGAAAAAATCCCTGAAACTACTTTCATATTCTTTTATTTTTGTTAAAAAAAAAAAGATGGCGGCTAAGAAAAAGACTGCTGTTAAACCGGTCATGAAGAAATGCAATAAATTCCTTGTTGTTTTATGAAAATTTACAACTTTGTGATAGAACTTTATGAGTGGCTGGGTTCTGGGATTGGCCAGAGCCGGTCATGTGGACTGCTAACCGTGAACATGAACTTTTTATTATTTCCCATGTGGTTATATTGCACCATTCTTCTGTCCGCTGCACCTTGGGTCGGATCAGTGTCCTCTATAGGGCTCTCGCCTCTTTACATTTTTTTACTTTTGTGTATAAGCTCGGTAGGGCTAAAACAGGGGAGAGGGGAGGGGGGACCCCTATACGCACACACACAGATACACACACATACACACACTCACATACAAAAAGAGTTATATGATTTTTTTTTTTTCCAATTCCGGGGTTAATTTGCCTGCTGATTTGGAATCTCAGTGGTAATGGAGGGGAAGTGGAAATTCTGGACCGAGTGGAGGCTATCATTTTTCAAAGAGGGAAGTTACTCCATTTTCCATGCAAATGACAGAAATGCAAGAAGCTATCACAAGTCAGAGAGGCAATCGACGGCTATCAGGTTGGGACAATATTTGTCAGCAAACAGATAAGCAAACGCTGTCTATCTCTCCCTATATATTTTACATATACCACAGAAATGGACGACAAAAGGTAAGGGAATAATATCTGTTTCTCTTCATTTCAATTTAATTGCGAAAATGCATTTTTCAAACTGCCTTTTCTATTTCACTCCCCAACTCCCTCTTTCTTCTATAAGATAGAAAGAAAATGGYGAAGTAATAAGGAAGAGAGAGACTATAAGAAATCAGGGATATCGGGGAAGCTCAGAGCTGTTTAAGTGAAACGTTTTCTGAAAAGGGTAACATAGATTGAGAAAGGGAGAAATGGGGAGAGAAAAGGGAAGGAAATTGAAAGGGAGGGATATCTAAATAGAAGTAGAAGTTTAAAAGAAAGGCTAAGAGAACGAGGAATTACAATGGAAAAAAAGAGGAAATATATAATGGAATAAAAAAAAGAAATATAAAGCCTGTAAGGTCACCTGGAGATAGTAGGCTTGGAATGAAGGATTTTTCATTAGCTCGGTGACGGAGGCTTTAAGACACTGCCTTTAAAAAAACACCAAGCCCTTTGTGGGTAGCTGTCGTGTTTTATTTTTTCCCCTCGCAGATTCTCTTGCCAGTTCGCCTGTCTTCGGGCGAGCCCAGCAATTTGGCGAAGTTGGCGCAGCAGCCGGCGGGGTTTTGCGCTGCTCTCCAGGGTCGTTATTACGTGGGTGGTTTCTTCAAAGAGGGCAGTTCGCGGCAGTCCTCGAGAATAAGGTTCTGGAATTTAGAGGGGAAAAAGCGGGGAAAAAAAAAGAAAAGAGTGAAAAAAAAAAAAAAGGTAATAAGACTGAAGCCAACCCAGAGTGCAGTGCTCTCTTTGTATTTTTTTTCCCTCATGAAACTCCCCAATGAAGCTGACGTTGCGGTGCAATAAACCTCCTTGTATTTAATTGCGTTCTGCGGTGTTAACGGGGCTTTACGGCTTCTCAACCCAGAATAGCGCCTGGGGTTTCAGTCCGGCGTTGTGTCGGTCTTTTGCCGAGCTTGAGAGCAGGTTATGTGCAAATAGCCCCCCCGGTTTCCTCTCCTTTGCATATCTGATCACCTAAAGCTTGCCTTCGGTTTTAAGGAAATATGTGTCCTGTGTGCGCGTCATTTTGAATGTGTTTATGTTATATTATATATATATTTCGAGATTTTGAAATATAGTACTAATTGCTACTGTTACGAGGTGATTCTTAAATAAGATAATGTAAGAGCCTGTGTGTGTGAAGCGGGATTGAGTAAGAAGAGATTCATTACTTAAGCATAAACCGTTTTATGACGTGACGATTTATCTCACCTAGCCGGACTGTGCCGGAATATTGTGCGGGCAAGAGTGAATGATTGAAAGCTATGAAAATAATAATCCTAAAGTCGTTATTTAAAAAGCTATTTATCCACCAATCTTGCAATATTTTTTTTCATAAATAACACACACAAAAATGCGTTTCAAATGCCTGTTCTCGCTTCCCTATGTATTTTTTTGAGTCTTCGGAGGGATATATATTGCTGGATAAGCTAAAAAAGTGGATAAAAAGCAATGTGGGTGCAGAAGGGGTTACGGTGGTTGGTCCCAGGTCCCGCGTGGGCAACCACTTGTGGAACCCCCGGCGCTGAGCTCCAGCAGGTCTTTTTAACCATTTCGTGCCGGTCCCCCGAAGGGCATCTGAGGCGCCTGGGTGCCGCGGGGAGGGGGGCGGTGCCGCCGTGGGGCTCCCCCCGCCGCCCCTGGAAGAAAGGGGGGAGAGAAGGGAGAGAAAGAAAAACAAAATAGAGAGAGAGAGAGAGAGAGAGAGAGAAAATCGCACAATGAAATCAAAGCGAAGCCCCCCGGAGCGGCGCCCCCGGAGCCGCCGCCGCGCGGGGCTCCATCATTCCCCGCCGTCTGCTGCCATCTACCGTCGGCGGCGGCGGGCGGCGGCTCCCGGGGGGCTGCGGCCGCCGGGGCCCGGCGGGGCCCGGGTCGGGCTCAGCGGGGCCCAGTTCCTCCTGGGCCGGGCATGGGCGAGGCCCGGGGCCCGCAGCGCAGGCCGTGCGAAGCCGCCCGCAGTGCCGACCCGCACAGCCGTGCGTTGTCTCTGGGGGTTACTGCACATATTTTGGTTTATTTTGGCTTTTTGCAGCTCATGCAGGGCTGGGAGGTGCGGAACCGGGGCTGTGTGTACCCCTCCACGTCGCCGTTGTGTGCCCTGCTTGCGCGAATAACACTGCGCGCCCATGTGCTCATCGATATCACCCTGCGCACACGCGCTGGGGTTCGCAACCCGCTCCGCGGCGCGGAAASGACCCCAGTTGTTTGTTACGCGGTATCGCAAATGGGGATCTTGAGCGGTGCAAAAACTGCGGTGCGAGGCGCAGGCGAGGCCGGGGCTTGAGCTCATCATAAGAAGCAGAGGCGCTTTTATTTATTTATTGCTTGGAGCGGTGGGATCTGGAAAAGATATGTCAAGTCGTGTACACAAAATTGGGGTTGTTGCTGGGGAAGGGAACCGAGAGTAAAGGCAGACGACGGATCACTTTAAAGTTACTGTAGGCTTTGAAGGGACAATGCGTGTCTGTTATTTTAAAAGGTCTCTCCTCTCTCTCCCTCCCACTCCCTCTCGTTTTCTCCTTCTACCAAGCAGTTTCCTGGCAACTGTTTACGTCTGGTCTAGTGACATTTTCTGTACGAAAGTGAGATGCCCAGTGACTATGTTAACAAAAAGAGGATGGTAAAAAGTTTCTTTTCACCAGCAACAGCCTTCATTAACTTGTTCAATCTCGCAATTCCCAACACCCTGCAGCAATCGCCATCCGAATTACACGAGTCATGTTTGCATGTTCCTTCCCTTCTCTCTGTTCATCCAATATTAATTTCAACAGCGGTGCTCTTCCCCCTTCGTTTGGTCTCAGATTTTGCTTTCGCGGAAATCCTGAGGTCCTGGGTGCGTTTTGACTCCTCCAATATCCGTATCCCCCATACTCTCTCCTCCTCCCCCCTCCCCTTTTTTGTTAATTATTAGCTGCACTCTTTAATGGAACAATGGTAGATTATTATTGTTTCTTTTCAAAGATGCCATTAACAAGGTTATTATGCACTGCACGGGAAGTCAGGTAAATTAAACTTAAATTGCTGGAAATTAAGTTTCAAGCGGTTATGTGCGGAGAGAGGGGGTATTTTTGCACCTTCAGGGCCATTGTTTTAAACACTCCACGAGTGCAGCTTCTGCTGGGCTCCTTTTCCTCTTTTCCAATGTGATTTCGGGTGTGCAGGAGGGAAGCTTCTCTGCCGCCAATGGCTTTCTATGCTTGAATCCAGGAACAAGGGCTTTTTTTTTTTTTTTTTTTTTTTTTTTCAAATGTGTTCATGGTGTTTGCTTGAGTTTATGGCTGCAATAATTCCCTTGGCAGGGAACCCCCCGCTGTGTTCTCACTTCAGAAGGATCAGGAATTCCAGCTCCACATGAAAAAAAGAGTTTCATTTTTTATTGGAAGCAACTGCACTGAACTTTCTACCAAGTTCCTCAGCCGGTTCAGCTTTCGCACAAGCAATGCTCTGTTCTGTTTGCATTTTGAAATATTTAGGTGTTGTTTTAATCCCCTCATCTATCTGCCTGGCTCTGCTTTGTGGGGTGGGCGTTTACAAGCCAGAAAAAGCCAAGTGATAAAAAGTAAAGCCTTGCCCGGCAGAGAGTTGCAATGTTCATACTGTAAATACGTCTCTTTACCGTTATTTATGCCCTGCCAGTTGAGCGATGTCAGTCAGGAGAGGAAAGAGTGATTTCCCAGGATAAAATGAAACGTGTTATTCCACCTTCTGGTGTCTCTCCCAACTGTCCCGGTTCATCGCTCCACTATCAAACGCAGCGACTATTTGAAAGTAGATGACACCAAAGCCTGAGTTAAGGTACGGCACTGGCTACGGTCACGGGCGGCTCTGACTCAAGGGCTCCGGTCCAGACTCGCTGCTCCAGCTGCCAGCTCGGGCTCGCTCCCTCCTCGGCTTGGCTGGCGCTAGAGGCGTCCAAAGAAAATATATTCGCAAAATCGGTCTCAGCTTTTCCTTGGGGCTTTAGCAAGGAAAGCAGGATAGCGTCTGTTAAACAGCTATAATAATAATAAGGAATCGCTTAATTCTTTTTTTTTTTCTTTTTTCTTTTTTTTTTTTTTTTCCGAGCTATTAAAATGGAAATAGAAGTCATCTCGCTGCTAACCATGGAGTTCTCGGAGATTTAGTGCGGTTTAAGACCTTTGCTCGTATTTACATGGGTTATAGGTGGCAAGCCAATTAGACGGTGGGCCTGACCCTCAGGAAGATGAACACGGTGACAGGCATTTTTGTCACGTTGGGGCCCAAGTTTCTTCCTCCTCCCTCCCCAAAAAATATATATATCAAAACCACTTATACGGCCAAGTGAAGCTTTCCCTGCTTCAAAGAATAAAGACATGCTGGTTTTACCTAAAGTGTCTCTAGAATATCAGCAATAAGCAAATAGCAAGAGGCCAGTGTCAATTAGTGAGTTTAATTTTCTTAGCAAATGTCCACAGTCAAACTCTGAAAAGAGCCCTCTTTGCCTGCAAAGGTGCTAGAATAAAAAATATTCTACCTCGATGAAGCTCGAGGAGGGGTTATATATTTGTCGCAGTATTTCGAGGGATTTTTTTAAAGTAATAATCAGACCGGAGAGCAAATACGATAAGAAACTTTTGCAGCGGTTGTACTCACGCATTGATTGATTAGGACCTCCAATTTCTTAGCCCRAAATCTGCACGCGGAGCTGATCCTGCCACATAATCGCTGTTCTTGCTGTGCTATAAATATTGCGTAACTCAGTAATCAAATATACGATCTTTTCGGCTCCTGCAAAACAGCGAACTTCAGATTCCTTTTTTTTTTCTTTTCTTTTCTTTTCTTTCCTTTTTTTTTTTTTTTTCTTTTTTCTTTTACAGTCTTCGTTCTCAATCTCGCATTTTTTTCTCGCATACCAATAAAGCTGATCTACGTAAGTTTGGGTCCATTCCATACACAAAGGGAAACTCTGCAAGAACAAATAYAAGAGATATCAGTCACGGAGGGGGTGGAGGAGGGAAAACTACTTCCTTTACATGTTATTTCCTTGAATTATAAGGATTACGTTTCAGTCGAAATGTTCATTGCAGCCGTGGCATGAAACAATCTTGGCTTTGCTGCTGTAAACACGATGTTTAAAATAAATTAGCCCGTAATAAGATACCAGTTTCGTAGATACTTAGAGCTCCGTCGGAGAGAACCGCATTGGCAGCTCCACAGTGGCTATGTAATATATGTAATTCTAGATTTGTAGCACACTCAGCCGCAGATTCAGGGTGTACATTATACGACGTGTCATTTCATTGCATATAAAACCCAAAAGATAGATGGCTACAAATTCGGTCAGGAAACAAATCCTTTGCAAAATGTGAATGTTCAATGGAGGTTTCTGGTTTTGATTAGGAGTTTTTCCCTCATAAGGAAGGGTGTTTTTTTTTTTTTTTTCCTAATAAAAGAAAGAAAGAAAGAAAAAAAAGCAGAGGGGTGGGTGAGTAGTTTGCGCTGTATCGAGACCCCCCCTACACTGAGCAAATGAGGAGCTGTAGGGGGATGCACCAGGTAGCCCAGAGCGCATCTTTTGCTGGGAAAGCCAAACAGAACCGAGCGASATCCCAGCCACAAAGGCCATTTTAGGATGGAAAGGAATGGCTCGAGACTTCCGAGTTTATGCCTTGTACCGTGTTAACTTTGAAAAGAAAACCTGATTTTTTTTTAAGAGGAGCGGGGCTCCAGGAGGGTGCAAACCTGCAGGATCCCCGCGCACCTTCCAGGCACAGAGCCAGCAGGCGACCAGCTCTGCTCTTTTAAACATTTCTCGATCGGTAACAATCAATAAACTCAGCTCTTGACCGTAACCCAAGGCTTCCTTTTAGCCATAAAAGGTCGGGAATAGATTTGGCATTAACAAAAAAACGCAAGAGGGCACAATGCGGTACATGACTCCAGAGCAGATCGGGATTTAGCAAAGGATAAAGGAAATGCTTCGATTTTCCATTTATCTCCCGGATATGTAGCTTTTGCAGGAAAAAAAAATATGTGGGAAAAGAGATAACTTAAATGAAAAGGGAATGGTTGGTTTAAAGAGGCGCCGCTTTCTTTAAAAGGGAATGGTAATCTATGGTAATTAGATAAACATGAACAAAAATAAGTTGTCAAAATTATTTATTTTCCTATAGCAAATCTGTGTTAATCAAGTCAACGGGATCTGCTCTTTGCAGAAGTTCACACACACACACAAAAAAAAAAAAAAAAGTTTTTTTTCCTACTGTAAAAAATATATTATTTTTGGATCATTTGCAGACACCAGAAGTTAAAGTTTTTCTAATGCAAATAATGAACTTTTCTCCCACTTGCCCCAGGTATTTGTATACATTACATGTGTGTAAATACATATGCGCGCACACACTCCGTGCTGGGGGGGGGGCGGTGGAGAGGGGGAGGGCGAGAGGCGCGTTTATTTATTTATTTACGAAGCTCCAAGCGCGCCGGGAATGTTTCTAGCCGCAGATATAATGTATTTGGTTAAGGGGGTGCCTTTCTGTTGTTTAAGAGGGAGGGAGAAAAGGGGGTGGAAGGTTTGTTCTTGGGGTCCCTGGTGCAATCTCAGCTCCTCATGGGTGCTATTTTGCAACCTCAGGCGCCTGCTATTGGTCAGCCCCTGATCAGATGGTTGTATTTCCTTGTGTCCCTCGCTGGCACCACGCCATCTCCCTTCAGCTAAAACCCAATCTCCGATATACTACTAATAGCTAAACCACTTGGACTATAAAACACAACAAATCATAAAGCCGGGAAAGGACGGCAGGCTCCTTCCAATGAGTTCTTATTTTGTCAACTCGACCTTCCCGGTGAGTCTGGCGGCGGGGCAGGAGCCCTTCCTGGGACAGATCCCGTTATATCCCTCGGGCTATGCGGATCCTTTGAGGCACTATCCCAGCACCTACGGCGGCACGGGCGTGCAGGAGAAGGGCTATGCGTCCTCTGCCTACTACCAGCAAGGCAACGGAGCCTACGGCCGCGGCTCCGCGTGTGACTATGGGGCCGGCGGGTTTTTCCGCGACAAGGACCCTGCGTGCGCGCCCTCCAACCTGGACGAGGTGCCCTTCGCCCCCGAGCCGCGCAAGTCGGACTGCGCGCAGAGCAAAAGTGTGTTCGGAGAGAGCGAGGAGCAAAAGTGTTCCGCGCCGGTTTACCCCTGGATGCAGCGGATGAACTCTTGCAATAGTGAGTTTACTCTTTTACAGAAATAAATAAATCAATCTCCTCCCCCCCTTTCTTATTTGTTCGCGCCAGAGGGAGCGAGCGCGCGCGCGGAGCAGGACTGAGGTTCACGTTAGAGCCCAAACTTGCAGAGGGGAAGTTGGGCACGGCGAGAGGCGGCGAGCGGCTCCCGACACGCACCGAAACTTCAGGTGCCCGGAGCGGTTCCCCCTCACCCCACGTCTGTCTCCCACTTTCACAGCACACTCCTCTCAAAAAAAAAAAAAAAAAAAAAAAAAAAAAAAAAAAAGCAAACTTTGCCCAGTATTTAAACCCGAATGCAACATTTCTCCCCACCACATTTTTTTTTGCACATTCCAGTTTGCATGTCACTCAGTTGCAACGATTTATCTCTGTCTTTCCCCCACATGCACAGGGAGCTCTCCCCTAGCCCAGATCTGGATGACTTTACACGCGCACGTTTCCACACCCACCCGCAAATGCATCTCTCGCAAGCTACCCGCTCCGCAGTTAAATAATATAAAAGTGTTTAAATATTTGAAAGGGGAGGGTTACATTTTTAATGAAACCCGCACATAATGAAAAGTCTGCCTGGGGATTTTTTTTTTCCCCCGATGATATATTACTTCTTTAAGTGCTGTTTCCTCAATCAGGGGGGAAAAAAAAGAAAGAAAAAAAAAAAAAGAAAAGAAAAAAACTATCTTGCCATCCCCTTTTCCATGTTTAGATGTATTTGTTGTCTTTCAAGTTCCAAATTGATGTCCATTAGCGCAGGGACATAAAGTGTTGTGTCCTCTTTAATGCAGAGTTTGGGCAGATCGATTCACTTCATTATTGCTTAAATGCTCAGATCTATTACAGTTGCCGGTAGGGTGGAAAATAGTGGGGGGGGGGGGTCTAGGGGGGGAGAACACCTTGCGATTTTTCATGCCGCAATAAGATAGATCTCGGCCTGTCTCGCAGCCCGACTACAGGCTCGGCCGAGCTCGGCGCGGAGCCTGCGCGGAGCCTGCGCGGAGCCTGCGCCGGGGCGGCCCGAGGAGCCCCGCGCGTGAAGGCGATTGCGGGTTGTTCAGCGGCCCCTGGGTGCTCAGTGCAGAGTGGGGGACCGAGGCAGCAAGCGCTTAGATTCCCGCGCCTCCAGTAATACCCGGGATCCCCTCACCCCGTCCCTTCCCTCTCTGTTTTTCATTCCTCTTTTTCCCCCTCTTTTTCTTTCATTCTGCGGGTGTCCCAGGTTCGTCGTTYGGGCCCAGCGGCCGCCGAGGCCGCCAGACCTACACCCGCTACCAGACGCTGGAGCTGGAGAAGGAGTTTCACTTCAACCGCTACCTGACCCGGCGGCGCCGCATCGAGATCGCGCACTCGCTCTGCCTCACCGAGCGCCAGATCAAGATCTGGTTCCAGAACCGGCGCATGAAGTGGAAAAAGGAGAACAAACTGCTCAACTCCGCGCAGCTGAGCGCGGAGGAGGAGGAGGAGAAAACGGCTGAGTGAAAGTAGTATTTAAACACAAA
>NW_020454328.1:823995-836058 GCF_003342845.1 Nothoprocta perdicaria | reverse complement strand
GGGGGGGAGAAAGGGAAAGGGGGAAAAAAAAAAGGACTTCTACCTGCATTTCTACCCTTGGTGTCACTGTTAGTAATCTGCTAACCCTTGTATTTAATGGAAGTGCTGCAATATATGTCATTTGGGGTGTTTATTGTCTTAATTTTGTAAAAATTGTTTCATGCACGGTTGGCATAAGTCTTTTTTTTTTTTTTTTCCCTTTTTTATTTTGTTTTCCTTTGGTAAATTAATCAATCTCTGGGGTCTTTGTATTTAGTTTATCTTTTTATTTTTTTTTTAAGAAAATCTACTGAAAGAACGAGAACTACCTAAAAGGATGCAAAAGCAACAAAAAAAAAAGTTATATTTTATTAATTTTTGTACGTGTTGTGTTTGAAGTTTGTCTTAGGTATGAACATGGAATTCTCTAATAAAAACAAAGTCTTCGATCTCATGAAACTGCCCTGTCATTATTGCTATCTTTCCCTTTTCCAGGGAAACTTGTCATTCTTAAGGAGCAGAGAGCTGCAAAGAGAGAATTGTCCCTCTCTTTATGGCACTGTCTGCTAATCTGCAAGGACAAGCAACTCCGAGCATACGGAAGTTACAGTGAAGAGATAAATCTGGTTTTCCTTCTTTTTGTCTAATCTGAAATGGAAGACCTTTCACCAATAGTATTTCCTTGCTGACATTCTGCTTTAGTATCGCTCTTTTTTATTGTTACAGTACAAAGAGTTATGATGAAATGCTCTCCGTATACATAATAAATCAAGGAAACTGGCAAAAATATGCTCGCATTTATCTACCAAAGATACCTAACATTTGCCTAGCATCTTTCAAACATCTGGTCCCTTACTTCATATCCTCAAATCAAAGTGAAGTGTATTGCAAAAAAGTCCAGATTTCAAGGCAATTCTCCCTGCAAAATGAGTAGTTTCTCAGCACCGAGTATATTGGATTTAAGTTCTGCAAAAAAAAAAAAAAAAAAAAAGAAAAAAAGGGGGGGGAGGGAGAAGGAAAGAAAAAGACCTAACTAAACCTAATAATCTGTTTTAGAATATTAGATCTTATTTTCTCTTCAAACACTTGAAATGGCTCTTTTTGACAGCCTTCTTTTGCCTGGGATGGGGTAGACGCTGCTTCTGTTCTGTACCAAAGACGAACCTCGTGCATGCACAAAGTCTTGCTCGTTTGTGGAATTAAACGAAAGGAAGTGCTTTTTCTGCTGGAGATTTAGGAAGCGAAGCAAGCGACTAGCTCAGCCTATCTGGGATACCGTTTTCTGAAGCTTCAAGGGCAGAAATCGCTACGACGAAGTATCTCTTCACTTCAAATCCCTTTCCTTGCTACCCACCAGAAATACCTACGTATGAATGCATTCCCTCATGCCACAAGCTGGTTTAATGTCAGTCACTTTTAAAATCAATTCATGCAGAAGCTTCACAGCTGTGGGACATTTACTATTATTGCCACGCTTTTCATTGCCCGTAATTATTATAATTATATGTCACTTTCAATATGGCGCATGATTTCCAATGAGTTGCAGACAACCATATGAAATTCCTAAACTGCTTTGGAAAAAAAAAAAAAGAAAAAAAAAAAAAAAAAAAAAAAAAAAGGAGAGAGAGAAAAGAAAATGTAATGCTTAAAGTGTGATTCTTTCACAACATTTGGTCGCTTTTCAGGGGGCTTTTGTTCCCAAATATTCCTTGCAGGTTAGCAATTGGAAAGGAAAAACAACGTCGTGCAATGCTCGCTTGAAAGAGAATGGGAAAGACTGAGCAACAAGAATATCTCAAGAACAACGTTGTCAACCACTTCCAACGGCTGGACTTCCACTCCTTTCCTTTTTCTTTTTCTTTTTATTTTTATTTCTCTATTTTCCTTTTTTTTTTTTCTTTTTCTTTCCCCTTTCCAGAATTTGAAGGTGTGACTGCAGAGCTGCTAAGAGAGCTCGACTTTTCCATGCAGCCGTGGCAATGCTAGCACGAAACAACCAGCTCCAGAACCCAGCAGCAGCGCCTGCCCCGCTCTGCCTTCATCTTCCCCTCGGACCCTGCAAAGCCGCCTCGACCCGCCACTCCTGCGCGCCGCGCAATGACCCGCGCAGTAAAGCGGCCAGAAGAACCTCAAGCACAAGCTACCCCGGGCATGAAGCTTGCGGTGCGTGGCGGAGATGAAGAAGCCCCACGCCGGAGCTGGCTGCATCGCGGAGAGGAAAAGTGGGGGGGGGAAGAAAAAAAAAAACAGCAGGAATAGCGCAGGGGCAGCGCGCGTGCTGCGCGGCCGCGCGGCCGGCAGGTGGCGCGCTCCGCCAAGGCGGCGCGCGCGGGCGGGCGGCGCGCGCGGGACTCGAGGCGCCGCGCGCTGACTCGGGCCGAGCGGCTCCGCGAGCGTCATTATTTGTAACCATAGAGCATGAATTACCTCTTGAGGTCATCAGTGAGAATTTACGACTGGTCAACAAAAGCACGTGATGCCCAAACGCACCCCCCHCCCTCCCCCCATATTTGGCCGCATACATAGCAAAAACGAAGTACAGTGCATCGCTATAATTCATTAATACATCATAAATCGTCAAGCACAGGGTTATAACGACCACGAGCCACAAATCAAGCCCTCCAAAATAACCCAAATGAGCTCTTACTTTGTAAACTCGTTCTCAGGGCGCTACCCAAATGGCCCCGACTATCAGTTACTAAATTATGGGACCAGCAGTTCCATGAACGGTTCTTACAGAGATTCAAGCACCATGCATTCCAGCTCTTATGGCTACAACTACAATGGGATGGACCTTAGCATCAACCGCACAGCCTCCTCTAGTCACTTTGGGGCTGTGGGCGAGAGCTCCCGCGGTTTCCCTTCTCCAGCACAGGAGAGCAGGTTTAGACAGGCGTCTAGCTGCTCCTTATCTTCTCCCGACTCCCTGCCCTGCTCCAACAGCGAGAGCCATGGAGGCAAGCCCGCCCCGTCCCCCTCCGAGCAAGCTACTTCTGGCAGCACCAACACAAATTTCACAGAACTAGACGAGACCAGCGCGTCCTCGGGAGCCGACGAGGGCACTCCAATAAGCAGCAGCATCCCCCGAGCGCAGGCAGAGCCCATCGCAACCTCCACCGCGGCACCAGAAGGGCAGGCACCTCAGATATTCCCTTGGATGAGGAAACTTCACATTAGCCATGGTACAGCTACTTCTTCTCTTTTTTATCTTTGTTTTTTTTTCGCTCCTTATCGTTGCTGTTGTTTATTTTCGCGCCCCCTCTCCTTTTCCCTCCCTTTTCCCCCTCCTTCATCCCCTTCTTTTTCTCCCCTTGCTTTCATTCTGTCGCTTTCGCCAGCTATTTATTGCTTTGTATTTCTTGCTCTASCTACTGCTCTAAAGCAGAGAGCAGCTTCTGGCGCCTGAAGGGGGGCGATTTTATTTTACTTTCGCTATTCCTGCCGCGGAATGGGCTCTTATTTAAGGCTCGAGCTGTCTGTGTGTGGGGGCAGAAAGCAATTGAAAATTGAGGGGCAGGGGAGTGTTTCGGGGGAGGGGGAGGAAAAGAAAGAATTGACCATTAAAATGGCATTCTATGCACAGATGGGGCTCCCCGTCCTTTCCTACTCCTATTTTGCCGTATAGATTCTTGACAATCTGCTCGTGGCAAAAGCAAAATTGCGGGGGGAAATGAGGGGAGCAGAAAGACCCCCGCCTTTCTCCCGAAGAAAAGAAGGCAGTGTTCAAACAGCTGCCCTCGCAAACACACAGACAGCCAGGCAAAGGCGAAAGGGGCAGATTTAAAGACCCAGGGTCTCCAGCTAAATTAGGACTATTGAGCTGCGAGGGTCGGTTCTGCAGGGGCCGGGGGTGGGGGGCTTTACACGTGCCTGGGGGGGAGGAGGGGTGCGAGCAGGCAAGGGAGCTAGGGGCAGAGCTCGCTATTCGGGGAATAAACAGCTTCCATGATGGCCAGAAGAAGGGGAATATTTTGCATTGGGATTTAAAAATATATCTATATATAAAAATCTATATATAGCACCAAGGGTAATATCGTACCAAAAAAAAAAAAAAAAAAAAAAAAATCCCACTGTTGTCCGTGTTATTCAGACATGACTGGACCAGACGGTAAGAGGGCGAGGACAGCGTACACTCGCTACCAGACCCTGGAGTTGGAAAAGGAATTTCACTTCAATAGATATCTCACCCGCAGGAGGAGAATAGAGATCGCTCACGCTCTCTGCCTCTCCGAGAGGCAGATCAAAATCTGGTTCCAAAACAGAAGGATGAAATGGAAGAAGGATAATAAACTGAAAAGCATGAGCTTAGCCTCTGCAGGCAGCGCCTTTCAGCCATAAATTATAGAGGAGGAATATCGAGGAGAGAAGAGGAAACAATGAATAAATACCTAAATAAATAAATAAAGCGCAGCAGATCTTAGTTTCGAGTACTGTACAGTGAGGCACCTTCTTTTCGGCATGTTGTTGATATTCTAAAACAACGCGTATGGTACCGTTATCCCAGGACTCATGTCGTGATTTTTTTAATTAAATTTTATTTCCAGATGCTCCTCATGCTCTTGTTGTTCTTATAAATGTATATGTCCGTGCTCTCTTGATGCTTTCTGGAAAGCTAGCATGTTTTATGTGAGCCCTTTAAATGTTATAACTTATTTATAAATTGATAATAGATACTATTGTTTGTTTATTTGATTATTTTTTCTTCTTAAGTTTACTGCTTTTGGGTGAGTTCTTCTCTGCCTAAGCTAAAATCGGGGGTTCCCGCACTACAGTCGCAGAAAAGAAAAATACAATTAAAAAAAAAAAAAAAAAAAAAAAAAAAAAAAAAAAAAAAAAGCTCTTGTATCTTTCTGTCTTAAAATTGTCCAGTCTGTGTTTTAGTTCAAACTTCAGGCCAGGATTTCTAATCCCAGGCTCCTTCTGAGACGTGCTCTTAGACGTGGGTAAACTTCTCTATGACAAAAAAAAAAAAAAATGTATAAAATTGGACCAACAATAGAGTGCTCTAATGTTTGTAAATACTAGAAATATTTCTGATGTGACTAATAGCCAGTTTGTAGTGGGCAGAGTGAATGCAATGTTATGTGTAAAAATGGCATCCGTCATGTCTAGCTGCCTGGTAGTACTTTGCCAATAAGCTTTTTGTATTTGTTTGTAGCTTTACTCGAAGTCAAATAAACGTTTCTCCTACTCACAAAGGCTCCGCTCGCGCTTTATCCGCCAGCTCCGGGCCTCGCGCGAGGAATCCGCGCCACGCGCGAGCGCCGAGGACTGCGCGGGCCGCGGGGCTCGCGCTGCGCCCGGGGGCGCAGAGGCTGCGCGGCCGCGGGGCAACTCGTGGACGCGCCGCGGAGCCCCGCGCAAGCGGCTCCCTCCCAGGCCCGCTCTTGCTCGCGCCTCCCTGCCTAGAAATAACACAGACCCCCCCAAATCGCATCACACAAACTGCTTGAAACTACTTTAAGTTGCAATAACGCGGCATAAAAGCTTCTCCCGCGGATCTGCACGCACTCCAGAAATTGCCATATGTATAGACAGC
Source organism: Nothoprocta perdicaria (assembly GCF_003342845.1). Taxonomy (NCBI): domain Eukaryota; kingdom Metazoa; phylum Chordata; class Aves; order Tinamiformes; family Tinamidae; genus Nothoprocta; species Nothoprocta perdicaria. Next base: position 830,540 of record NW_020454328.1, on the reverse strand, counting down.
TATCCGCGCATACACATTCACGAAGCGAGCGGTATTTATACATATCTCTATGTTTGCACACATAAAACCTCGTTACACATAACTACGTGTGTACATCTGTAACTATATTCTATCTATAATATGTATATATAAAAATAATATATTTCTGTGCTAAGCTGCAATCTCTCCTCCATCTCTCGCTGCATTTTATTGTGCTTTACTGCTGCCACATCCGAGTCTCTGACTCTACATGTAAATAACAGATTACAGCTCGGTAACTACTGATACTTGCTACAAAGAGGCATTTTCGCTGCAGATAATTTAACATCATCAAAGATGGCAAATGTTGCAATTTTGCTACCTAGGGATTCTAACAAGGCACGAGATACTCCAGTTTAAAGTCGCTCTATTTGGCAAAGCGCCACTGACATCTTTACAATACAGCTTAGGCTTTTTGCTCGTATCAAGTAAAGTTGGATCTTAAAACTTACCAAACTTAATCTCCCACTGTTTAGGTACTTCTTAAGTGATTTTGAGAGGAATGTGAAGTGGACTGTCAGATCCCAAACSATTTGCTCGCCTTCCCTTGCTATTTTTTTTTTACCAATAGCAAACTATACCAAAAGTGGGTATGACATTTAGATGTCAAATGGATAGGGTTTTATCTAGAAGTTAGATCGTAAAAATCGCCCAGACCTCAGACAGATACCCCTCACTGGCTCTCAAAAGTCACGTGAGGTCCATAAAGTTAGTTTTATGGTTTTGGGGAGTTGACAATGTACAATATATTTCACATTCTCTAGAATGTTAAGTGACACTTTAACTGCTTGGTTTGGCTTGTAAGGGGCAGCAATGGGTGAGCACTTTTCCAGATGAGATAAACGTTGCAATTGCAGTGAACATGTTTTGCGGGTCCAGTTTTCAGTCCAGAGAACCAATAGACTGGAGTCCTGAAAGTAAGTTATTCTGAAATATTATCTGCTTAAAGTGTTTTCAGGGGTTGATATGGCTAAAGGCYGAGAGGGGAGGAAAGAGGGTCTGTCTCTCTTTCAGAGCTGTATTTCTCACTTTTAGGAGGTCCTGGCTCTCACCCTCCCGAGAGCCGGGGGGTTCGGCAGATTTCCGCCAAGGTTTTGAGGCCCAAAGTGAACTTTGTGGGGCGGGGAGCAATAGCAGATCTGGGCAGATTCACTGTGGTCGCGCGGCCGTCCTGGCTTGCCGGGGACAGAGAGTGCGGGCTAAGTTTGGGTCTGTCCTTCCCCGTGTGGAAAGGATCTCGCTGGTGTATTGGAGGGGTGTGGGGGAGTTATAACTGCTCGCAACTAGCCGCAAATCCGGCCCACGCCTTAGCATTTCAATGAGCTGCATTCGCTTTGCATTCTGCAGGTTGCTGACACCTTTTGATTTTAATTATTTTTCACCTGCCTAACAAGGATATTTATGCACGTTTGCTTTTCTTTTCTTTTGGCCTGGGAAGAAACTATTATTATTATTATTATTATTATTAGCCGCAAGACTTCTTTTTTTTTTTTTTTTTTTTAAATTTCAGTCAAATTAAGCAGTGTCCTCGTATTCCCGCAGTTCGTTTCTCCCATACGGAGACACGGAATGTCCCCTGTTATGTCTAAGTGATCCCCAAAACATAGCCAAGGGGGCTGCAGTTTACACAGGGACCCTCCAAGCATCATTCTCACCTAAAGCTCTTCTCGTCGACTTGTGTTTCCTTTCCCAAGTGTGCCATGGAAAAGGAACAGCCTTTCTCTTCGGGAAAACAAACAAGTGAAGCAGGGGCAGAAGGGCGAGAAGCGGGGGGCAAGGGAGCCCGAGGTGGCTCCAGGTGGGGACCGGCCCGCGTAGGTACTGCCGGGCTAGGGGTAAAGGGCAGGAAAATGGCAGGTTTTGCTTTGGGAAACCCAAATCTCCACAGCTGCAGGAGAATGAGGCGGGGGGGAGGCCGGGCGCTTTGCAGCACCTGAACCAACTCACATCTATTTCCACCACCATCACCCTCAAAAAAAAAAAAAAAAAAGTTAGAAAGTTCAAACGGATGCACTCCGGAGGCGGGGGCGAAGCATGTGGGGGCTCATTAGACTTTGGAGCAGTCACAAGCGCCTTTTTTTTTTTTTTTTTTTCTTTTCCTCCTTAGCGGGAATTTTAACGGTGAGACAACATTTGGTGGACACATGTCCGTCTCTTTTACACAAAGCAGAATGTCCCCCTTTTGCACACTTGGGCGATTACTTTTCCTTCCTCGGGCTGTTTTTCCTATCTTGCTCCATGTGGCTCCCAATATCTTTGCTATCATCGTGTGAACTTCCAGCTTCTCCCTGCCCAGCCAGAGGCTGGACGGAGCAAATGAGCTCCTGAGTGACAGGTAGAAACCTCTGCTCTGCAAACGTGTGAAAATACTGAAATCTGGGGAGGGAAGAGGGGTGCGGGAAGCCTCTCCTGCTCGCTGGAGCAGTTTTATGCTGCGCAGCTCCACGTCTGTTCAAGTAGGGCCCCTGTTTCTCAGTTGATTGTAAATACACGGAATGGGAAGTTCTTAAAATCCCCAAACGCCAGTTTTGTGCCACAAACAAGGCGAGTTAGGGACGTTTTGCTCCTCTACATTAGGAAACGCGGCGGGAGAGTTTTGTTATCAGGCCGGGATTATAGCAAGTGCGAGGCCTGTGGCCTCTGATCTCTACTGGTGGTAAGAAATAATTGTGACCGTTTCGTGTCATATCTAACAACTTAGGAAAGAAAAATAATGGCCCTTCCCTTAAAATATGTCTGAATATATACGTTCGATGCAATAACGCGGCATTTCCGAAGTGTATCCATCTATCCAGCCAGCCCTTCCCTCTCCCCCATCCACATGCCCGCGCTCGGGATTCCTCTTTTGCGATGTCCCAGGGCGGCTCCGCTCCAAAATCAAGGGCGAGGGCGGGAGCCACACGGCTTGTGTTTGAAGTACCGCCGTTTTACACGGCCTGGCAAGTGCCACGTGTTATTGTGAGGGCAAAGGGAGGCCAAGGTGCGCGGGCAGCCTCTTCATCGGGCGGTTGGGGCGGGGGGGGGGGCGGTAAGGCTTTACTAGAGCAAAGCAGCAAGGCTTGCTTGAATTTGATTCCTGAGACGATAAAATCACCCCCAGCTCCTTCCCATCGCTCACCAGACTCCCTACCCTCTATATCTCCGCGATCTCCTTTCTATCTTTCCATATGCATCGCGGAACGTTCTCTTTCCTCTAAGTTGTGTTTTGGGGATTTCTTTTTCTGTTTTTTATTTATTTAGTATTTTCCTTTCTTTCCTGTATGGTGTTAGTCTACAGCTTCCTGTGAGACATGGGTAGGTCTCGCTAGCTACCAATTTACAGCACGGAAGGGGTCACAGGCTTAGAACAGGCTTCCCCCCCACCCTCTAAAGAAAAGAAAATCTCCCTCTTGCAGATGAGGAGGAAGTATAAGGAGAGTAAACAGGAAAACGGAGCTCTGACCGTGCAGGTAGGCGGGGATTTTACTTGTCCTTTTTCAGCGTTTCTTTCGCGGTAATGGCTCCAGGCACGGAGCAATTCGTTCTTCTGCAGCTGTGGAAGACAGAATAAAGAGGAAGTAGTTTAATACGAGATATTAAAATATACGGAATCTCTTGGAGGTGATTAACGTTTTGGAAACAAGTGACTTGTATTTCCTATGCCCACAGTGATGCAGATCTTGGGGCTGCTCAATGCTCTGGGTAATGTTGGATCAAAGTCTTCTTTAGGGGCTAGGGTTAGGCGGTGCTCGGGTGCATCGGGGCTAATTGCCCCAAGTAGTGGCCAAAGCCTGGGGGACCCCCTTGCACGAGGCCATCTGGGCCTCTACGGGCCCGTCCACCCCTTTCTTTTTTTATATATATATAAAGTGTGGCAGATCTATCCACGATAGCCTTTATAAAATTTATTTATTGTTCCCTATCATGACATTTTAGTTTCTCTCCATCCCTGGAGGTTTCCCATTTCGTTTRGTAAACAGCGCCAATCATTTCTGGATCTTTGGGGGAGTAAAATTATTAAAAATACATAAATAAAAAAATATATAAATAAGGTCCAAGCCCCTATTTCTCACCGAAGCCCCCGCCCAGATGCACATCTGCAGTAACGAAAGGTTACTCCGTCCTCTGGGCCTTGGGGCAGGCCAGCGAGTTGCCGCCAGCCCAGGCTGCTTTGGGGGGCAAAAAAAGGAAAATTTTCCTCCCTTAGCTTCGCAGTAGCCTTTTTCTTCCCTGCTTCGCTCGGCGGTAGCTTGGGGGGGAAATGGGTTTCTCGGAGGGAATGGGCAGTTTGGGGAGCGCTGCGGTGCAAAGGGCAGCTCAGTGTCGCGGGGCCGTTGTCAGGACAATGTGAATACCGTGGCCTTATTTCTTTTTATTTATTTATTTTAGCTCTGAACGCCATGCTAGAGATTTTTAAGGCATTTTACAGGCCCTCCTTACTTACTCGGTTCAGTTTTGCGCAGAATAAAATTTACTTTTAAAAATTCCCCCACGAAACCAAGCAGATAGAATTAAAACCAAAMCAAAACAAAGAAATCCCACCAAAAACAAACTTCACCAAGGTAACCTAGTTAYAGATGTGCATTATGTCTTATTTTATTCAACAACAACAACAAAAAAAGTGATTATAATCTGTTAAAGAGTTTAATTAAGAGAATTAAATGAAAAGGAAGGGGCACAAATGAATTGGGGAGAAAAAAAAAAGCGAAGCTATTCTAAACGATTAATTCGCCATTTTAACAGTATAATGGGGTTTGCCTACTGAAAAGCGAAATCAGAGCTCATATCTCATCAATAATTCATAGGCGAGAGGGATCATTGCGAGGTCAGCAGACTCGTCCAGCCCCGGCTGCTCCCAAGGAGAGGGCGAGCACCGTCCACCGCCCGCGCTTGCATCTCTCGCGGACACCGGGGTCTCCTGGGTGACCTTTTTTTAAGGAAAACATAAGCTTTTTTTTTTTTTTTTTTTTTTTTTAATTCACCAGGTTCCCAGTGCTTTGGTGCTTTGGTGGAGCCTCGCAGGGAGAGAGGGGGAGGGCTGGGGAAGGAGTAGATGTGCTTCGTATTGCCCCAATCGTGACAACCACTATCAATGTGGTAGTTCTGTTGGGGGTAGCCAAAAGAGTCTTTCTTTTTTCTTTCTTTTTCTCTCCCTCTCTTTTTTTTTTTTTATTATTTTTATTTTTTTTCCCCCACAAAATCACAGGTTCGGAGCCTGCGGCTCATCTGCCTCACGGGGTTGCGCTGACGGCGGAACCTCGATCCTGCTCCTCTCGGGCTGCGATTCCTTTATTTCCTTCTGCTGAAGGAAAAACACGAGTATGGAGCTATTCCTGTGCCAYAGGGCTGGAAAGAGCTGCTTCCTCTTCACAACCAGAGCTAGGAGGGTTGGGGGGAGGGCAGCCCCCGTCCCTGCAGGTCCCCAAAGCCCTTTCTCTTCTCCACAGTTCAATTTCAACCTGAGAATTTKCTCTTTCCCCTTTTATTTTATTAWTTTTTATTTATTCATTTTTCCTGTTTTCTTTTATTGCCCGTCGGACCTGAAGGGTCACGAGATTATTTAAAACTTCCTTGATAAATATCCCGCCGCAAATAGGGAACCTGGGGGGTCCCTTTCCAGTCCTAGGGCGGATTTAAGACTGAGATTTTCTTTCAGGCTGTGGCTGTTTCGGGACCTGAGCTGATTCTTCCCCATCTTTTCTCTCCTAATGATCAAATAAATCGTAGTTGGAAGGAGGTTGATAACTTAACTCGAGAGGTGTCCACCCTGTGTAGTTTTCCGTGTTCTGTTGCCCTAAATAGCTTGAAAAAGAAACTATTTTGACAGCAAGCGTTGAAAGAATAAGACTAGTATGAGTTTTTTTCCTTTTGATTTATCTCTTTTTAACATGTGTATGTATGTATGTGTATGTGTGTGTGTGTGTATGTATATATATACCTTTCAAGTCAAAACAAATGACAGCGTTCGGCTTTTGTAAAGGGCATTTGCTTAGTGGCAAATCCTGGATTTGTTTATGCAGGAGAATCTGCGAGCCCGGGGCCGGGACGGGGGGAGATTTGGGAAGTTTCGGCAGGGGGGAAGGGGAAGCGGGGCCGGGAACTTGATGGTCTCGCCTGTAACGTCCTCAAGCAGCCAGCAGAGCTCGCTTCAGACCAAGTTCACTGCCAGGAGRGCCGGAGCGGGGCTCGCGGGGCGCCGCTGGGACCCGGACCCGGACCGGCACCGGATCAGCATCGGGGCGGCGAATCGGTAGAGACCGGGACTGAGACCGTCTATCCCCGTGGCCCTCTTGTCCCTTGGACAAGTCCGGGCTCTACTCGCTTCTGAGTCCTCCCTAAATAATCGTATTATAACCCAAATAATCACAAAGCCCCCCCAGCCCCAACCAGGAGCTAATCGCAGGGGTCACCAACTCAACTAGGTGAATTCCCAATAGGCAAAAAGAAGAAAATTGATTCAAAGTGAGATGAAACCCGTTGTGGTTTAAGACATTTTCTTTTCTCCTTTAAAGAGTTAACGGAGGGGGCACGAGGTGAAAAAAAAAAAA
>NW_020454328.1:798671-823268 GCF_003342845.1 Nothoprocta perdicaria | reverse complement strand
AAAAAAAAAAAAAAAAAGAACTTCACACGGTTTGTAAAAATGCGTCCTAACTTCTTGCCTTGGAAATGCTTCCGAAACTCTTGGAGAGGAGCCTCTCTGCCTCCTCCCTCGGGCTCAGGAACCGAAAGCTTCAAATATTTCTGTAAGTCGTATCCAGTAGCAGTGTAAATAATAATTGCACACACAAAAAGGACGTGCAAGAAATCACAGCCATGATTTACTGTCTGCATTTATATCTTTAACGTGGGAAATCTACACTAACGTCATCGGCAAAATCAATGTACTAATGTTTTTAAAATATCCAATGCAAGTATTTAAAGGAGCTCTCAAGTGCCTATTTCGCCCCAGGTCCGGTTGGAGGAACTTATTTTGTCGAACAGCGTTTTTTCCGCCGGAGTTTGAATGGGATTTTTTTATATATATTTCTTGCTTGAAATGTGACTCCACTCTGGCCATTGCAACAGTTTAATGAACTGATATAATAAATATTTCCCTTGGCGTTACCAAGTTATTTCTACAATGTCAGACTTTGAACCCTCCAAACACGAAATATTATTTGCACTGGGACTGGGGAAGATCTTTTTAATCGTTTCTTAAGCAAACAACTGGAGCAAGGCGAACTCCTCTAAAATAATTTTAAAAATAAAATTTTTTAAAAAGCACATTTTGACCCCCTCCCCGCCTTGGCTTTTAAATATTTTCAGCGACTAAATAGTTATAACAGGGGTCATTTTTCTTGGAAGAGAAAGAGAATATTAGAGCCCTGGGAAAGGCATTCTGGAAAATCCATTTGCTTTCCCGATGTGGATATATTCATAGAGTAGGTGAAATTCAAGAGAACGAATAGCGTTTTGTTTCGCGTGATAAGGCTCGGGTTTAATTAATTGCCATGAATTTGCTTGGTATTTATAAAATATCACTATATAAGGACTACCGTTTAGTTGTAACTTGGATGATCCATCTCTTCGCCCTTGTAATTACTATACTTATCTCTATAGAACAGTCATTTCTACTCCAGGTTTATAGAACAGGTAATGGATAATAAAGACCATTTGTTTTCGGGATATTAAAACAAGCAGGTATAATTTCACGGCAATAAAAAACCCACCTCCCAACTTTCCCTGTAATATTCACTCCTACATCATAACGTTTAAGTTTCAATTTAGGACTACGATTCTGCATGTACATTTGAAGTAGATTCATTTGAAGCGGTAGAGGGGGGGGAAGAGAGCGAGGGAGGGAAGGAGGAAATTAAAGGGATAATTTTCAGGGATATTTCTAATTTATCTCAACTACTTCGGGCTTGGCCCTCAGGTCTCTCAGTCCCGGCCAGGCGCGGATATCCTGATACCGGGATGGGTTTTCCTTGCATTTCCTTTCCTCACTGGACAATCCACGATTTTTTAATCCTCATTTACGTGGCCAGTGACCTCCCTTTCACCGCGTTGGCTCCGCGCACTGGACACTTTCCGCGCCCTCGCTTAAAACCTCAGCAGAACTAAAATAYGTTGCGCTTCGACCTGGCAAATGTGAGCGGCTGCCACCTATTCTGCCTAGAAACCCGCAGGGGGGAACGGGGGGCAAGCTGTCCTGTCACTAGGCAGGTGTGGGCCGGGGCTCTCCGCATCCCGCTCCGCGCCTCTCCGCGCCCCGCTGCCCAGTGGCTTCGGAGTAGAAGCGCAACCCGGTGGGTGCGCTGGGGGGAAGGGGACATCGCCCCGCTCCTTGCTGCCAGTGTGGCGGTCTGCACAAGCAGCGAATCGCCCCCTCACCGGAGGAGATTCACCCAGAAAAAMAATACATGAAAAAAGCACATGAAATATATTAAAACATTTAAAATATATATAACGATATATTAATATATATGTGTATATATAAAGATATCTCTGTATCCGGGAGCTAGAGGCGGGGAACGCGCTGGGACGGGCAGACGCGGCTGCGCGTGGCGCGGCTGGTAACGCGCGGGGGCGCGGAGCGGCGCGGGGTGAAGCGCGGGTCAGCGCGGCTCGCGGCCGCGGACACGCCTCGCTCTTTAACAAAGCCTGACAAACTGCGCGATTCATCCCCAAAGTTGGGGGGTTCGCGGCGCGCAGGGGGCAGTCGCTCGGCCCGCGGCAGTTCCGCTCTCCGCGGAAGACAATGGTGGTTTATACTGGGGGAGGGGGCACCAAACAGGCCAGAGGGGTGAAAAATGGGGGGGGGGGGGAAGAAATTCATGTTATGGTGGAATAATGTCGCTGAAAAGGAACCCGGGAGAGAGAGCCGGGAATAGCCCAGCCTCGATTTGGGTGGGGAGGCCGGGGCGGGGGGTGCGCGCCTCGGGTTTTAGGTGGTTTCGGAGCGGTGCCGCCTGCAAAGCGACCCGCGGAGGGCGCGCCCGGCGCCGCGGGCAGCGTTGCGAGCCCCGCAGCCCCTTGGCCGAGGTGAGTATCGTCCCCGCGCTACCTGCGCGGCGCGGGGCCGCCCGACCCGCCGCCCAGGGGGGCCTCCTCTTTAGCGACAAGGATGAGGCGGAGGCGACAACGGAGCGTCGCCGAGCGCGCTGGCAGGGAGCGCGTTAGTGTCCCCCCTTTTCGCTGGCAGGTGCCTTGTGGAGGCTTTTCGGGTGGGAAGGTGTCCCCGAGACCCCCGAGGGGTGGCCAGGCCGCCCCCCCCCACCGCGCCCGCTGCTTTGAAATGGAAAAGAGCGCGGGCGCGCGCTGCCCTGGGGAACTTCCGCAGCGCGGGGCGCATTTGTGCGCTCAGGCAGCAAGGTGTGCGGTGGGGGCGCAGGGGGGGGCGCTTCCCGTTTAGTTTGGGATCCCAGACCGCAGGGTGCGATTTCTGGGAGGATTTCGCGGCGGGGAACGGGCTGGTAGACGCTAGGGATGCTGGTTTGCTGGCACCAACCCCCGCTTTGTCTGTCACTGGAAAGGAAAATTAAAACTCTAGGGTTTTTTTAGATGTGGGAGGGGGTTAAAAATCCCAGGATAGGCCTCGTTATTTCTAACCAGGTTTCTAGAAGCTTTCATGGCACCCGCTTAGCTTAGGAGGTCTCTACGGTGAGAACTGAAAGGAAATACAATAAAATAAATCAGAATGGAACTGGAAGGGGGGAATAAAATTTAAGAGAGAGAGAGAGAAAAAAGGTCTCTAATGAGATCGGTTCTATAGAATTATTTTATGGCCTCCATCGACACTTTGTACAAGCAGATTTGATTTGACTTCCTACTTTTATGGCAAATTTTACAGGGAAGGGAGACTGGAGCTTCGCTGCCTGCTCCCCAGCGGAGTAGCTGCGGCCCCGTGCCCCAAACCTGCCCGTGCGCGCGCGGAGGGTGCGCGGGGCGGCCCGCGGTCGCCTTGCCCTTACTGCGGAAAGTGCGTGGCCGTTTATATGCTCAGTCGGAGAGCAGGCGCTTTTATGAGGAAAAGCGGCAGATCGCTGCAAAGTTTCTTAAAATAAATAATTAAATAAATAAACAGATAAATAAATAAATAAATAAATGGGTAAATAAAAAATTCTCAGGGCACAGCGCGTCACTGGCCAAGTGCTCTGGGACATTCTGGGACATTCAGTCATTCGGTCATGGCTGTATCTATTTTTCCTCCTCTAATACGAAAATAACAGACGTTTTAGAAATACTTCTTTAAGATATTTATCGTAAGGGTAGGGGGAAAGGGTTTGTACTCTCATTTTTACTACCAGCGTTCCTTGCTTCCTTTTTTTTCTTTTTTTTTCTGGTTGTCTATCTGTTGTGGCTTTGAAATAACGATTAATTCGGGAAATAGTTGACCAAAAATATGTTGTCTCTTTTGAAATACACAAAACCAAAATTACAAGAGGATGTTCTACTTTTAATCTCTTGGGCAACTGTAATTTTAAACGAAATCTCAACATGATGCTACCCTCATTAGTTCCGAATGAAGGTTCATTACCTAGACAGTATGAATATTTTATTGTTTTATATCCCTTTTTTCGGAAATGAAATGCCTTTGATCTTTTTCTCGGGTTGTAAAAAGAATTGCCTGTCAWAAAAAAAAAAAAAAAAAAAAAAAACCTGCCTTCCCATCTGCCTTTACATTTTGCATTTCTTTTCATTTGTTTCTTTCTTCCTTTATGTGTGTGTGTGTGTGTGTGTATATATATATATATATATATATATATAAAATTTACCCGCACACGCACGTATAAACTAAAACCTTGGTTGACCTCCAAGAACGAAAAATGGATGAAATCTTTCTCCATACGAGAATAATTAGGAGAGTATCATGACTGAGGCAGGCACAAGGTCGCATTTTACTTTTAAAGCACCATTATTCGGGTTCTGTTCTCCCTGTCTATTTCTATACTAACATATTCAGTCCAGGAGACTATTTTTTTTTATAATAGTACTAATCTAATGGATTAGTACAAAGGTACTAACGGATTTCTACAAAGGTAGAAAAGGACTGTATATTTTTCTAATTACAATGATCAATTATTCGGATTTTTGAGCGKATATTTTAATCGTATTTCTTCTGAAAATCTTTTAATTCTCTTTATCTATAGATTAATTCTCGATCTGTCTAGTTACAAACTTAACACTTCCCCATCCCCTCTACCTGGAAGATAATTTTGGCAGTAGGAGAAGATCTCTGACCAAGGAGGATGCATCTGTCTTCTATATGTACCCTGTAGATCCGAATTTGTGTAAAGGAAGTTGGGTCACAAATTCGTATCTAGGGGAATATGTAGTTGACACAAACACTACAGGTCACAATCCCAGAAGGCAAAACCAACCCCACTCTCCTCCTCCTCAAAAAAAAAAAAAAAATCAAATTCAAAGAAAAAAAAATCCAAATCCCTAAATGAAAGGGTGAAAAAAAGGTCTTAAACAGAAAATCGCTTTGCAGCTGAAAACAAATCTTTGGATTTGACCTTAACCCAACTCGAGCTCTCCCGCGATAAACTTTATCATGATTTGGAGGTAAAATCAGAGCTGCTCAGACGAGGGGCGGGCAGCGGCGCTGCGCGGAGGGACGAGGGTCCCCCAYGGCTGCGGTTTGTACCACGGCGGCGGTGACACCGAGCAGAAGCGGGGCTGGGGACGGATTTTCGCGCCTTTCGGAATTTAGCGCAAATCGGAGCATTTCAGGGTGCTTTTGTAAAGGGTGCCCTTTTTCTGTGGCTTTTAAAGCCCTTGATTCCTCGCTCAGAGAACATGCTTCCTTCCCCTCTGTGCGTGGGAATGAGTTCAACTAAAGCCGCAGCTAAATGGGATTTAGGAGAGCGGGCACCCCGAATTAGCTGCTGAATTTCCTATCGATCCCGAACAAGCCCTATTCATCTCTGCCAGGCTCGGGGCGCAGTGTCCCCGCTTGTATCACCCTACTGAGACGCCGCCACCATATACGGGGGCAGCGAGTCTGATCCGCAGCCTTTAAAAAAAAATGTATTTTTGGTCTTTTTTTATTATTTTTTCTCCTGTTCCCCCCCCCGCGCCATTCAGGACACACCCCCGAGGGGGGAGGGCCGGGGGGGGTCACTCCGAGCCCGCGGGGCGCTGCGGAGCCCGGGCCCGGAGGGGGCCGGCGGGGTCGGGCGGCGGCGCGGCCGGGGGCGGCCGGAGGGGAGCGGGAGCCCCCGGCCGCCTCCCCGGGGATGCTCGGGGCCCCGGGAGAGCCCGTGCCGGGCAGATTTCCTTATCCGGGGATCGCAGGCCACCTCGCCATTGGCCCGTGCTGTCACATGGACTCCAACTTTGTTCACTTGACAGTAAGTAGGAGGGTTTCACGAAACAGGAAAACGAGTAAAGGGGGGGACAGGAATAAATTTTAGGATATATATTTTTTTTTTCGTGTGTGCAATTCTAAGAAATTAATGGCCATGAGTTCGTTTTTGATCAACTCCAACTATGTGGACCCCAAGTTCCCACCCTGTGAAGAGTATTCCCACAGCGATTACCTTCCCAATCACTCGCCGGAATATTACAGCAGCCAGAGGCGAGAGGGCACTTTCCAACATGAAGCGATGTACGAGCCGCGGTCAGCGTGCAACGAGCAGCTCTACTCGTCCTGTCCGAGCTCCGGCCACCAAGCAGCGGTCTTATCCCCCCGGGGTCATGTCCATCCTCCGGCCGGACTGCAGAGCCACCTCTCTGAGCCAAATCAGCCCTGCGAGCCGGGCACCCCAAGCCCGCCGCCCTCCTGCAGCCAAAACTCTCTGAACCAAAGCCCGGCCAGGTCCTCGTGCAAAGAGCCGGTAGTTTATCCCTGGATGAAAAAAGTCCATGTAAGCACGGGTAAGTGAACTAAAGAGGCTTTGCTTTATACTAAGTAGCACCTCAAAGTCTTGTAGAAATCTTATTGCACCAGTTGTAAAATAACCATTCGCGGAGATTTACGAGCGCCTGTTTGCAGAGCGGTATAATTACATCCTCCATAAATTTTTATTGCTCTGCTTGGCCATGTGCCTTTGAAGTCTCTGTTACCATCCTCCTCCAATTTCTTGCAGGCTACTTTTTTATGGCTGTTGAATCTTCATAAGTTAAGTTTTATGTTTTCGTAATTTGTATTTAAGTGGCGGGTTGAGTAAACTTTTACTATTTTCCCTCCCCCTTCTTTTTTTTTTTCTTTTTTTTTTCTTTTTTATTCTGTTAGTGTGATATTTAGTGAAAAAAAAACCCTGTGTTTATCTGCGCGTATGTGTGTAGGGGGAACTTTAAAGCTTTCGGTATAGTAGAGTGATGCTCACGTAAGGATGTGTGTTTATATATATATACACACACATATATGCACACACATGTAGGCACATTCTCGCAGAGGGCATGGAGAATGTGTCTAGGGGACCTTATAAAAACAGGAATATACGTCAGGCAACGAGGATGGAGGTGGAGATTTGGAGATAGGCTCTGGGTATATTTTTAGAAGGTTTGCGGTGTATTTTTTGAGTATTCTCCCCAACCCCAAAGAATGCSTGATGCTTTTTGGCAGGGGTGGGGGGAGGAACAACTCAGTAATTCTTCTTCTTCTCTTCTTTCTCCCTCCTTTGTGTGTGCTCAGTAAACCCCAATTACTCCGGCGGGGAGCCCAAGCGCTCGCGCACCGCGTACACCCGCCAGCAGGTCCTGGAGCTGGAGAAGGAGTTTCACTACAACCGCTATCTCACGCGGAGGCGCAGGGTCGAGATCGCGCACAGCCTCTGCCTCTCCGAGCGTCAGATCAAGATCTGGTTCCAGAACCGGCGCATGAAATGGAAAAAAGATCACAAGTTACCAAATACCAAGATCAGATCTAATTCCTCCAGCTCCTCGGGCAGCCTGCAGCTACAGCAAGGAGCTTCTCAAAGCCGATCCAATGGACCAGCCAGCAGCCTATAACTATTCCGTGTGTGGATGAGAGCGTGKCTGTGGGTACGAGTTTGGGGGTGTGTGTAGCGAACGCAGGATATTTTTTGTTCTAACAGCCAGGGAAGGAGGGGTGCTCTATATTTATAGGAAGGACAGAGGCAGGCTCGGCTCCAACAAAGCCGGGCCCTGCTGTTGTGCCTCTCTTCCATTAAGAGGAGGCTGTAGAGAGTAGTTTTCAGATTTGGCTAAGATGGATCCTTGTTTCATCTTTAATCACGCCAAGCTCTGCCCCATTTGTCATGTTTACTCTCCCGTACAAAGGATGGACCTTATGTCTGCTATTACCTCGACAACTAGCGTTCACTTTAATAAATGAGGCTCAGTTTCTTCAAGACGAACTGGACCCCCTCTCCATATTTTTCCTCTATTTTTTTTTCCTTTTCTCTCGCCTACCAGCCACAAAACGAAAGTTTTTATTCAGACACCCCAAAGACTCAGCGGTTCTAGTACAGTCCCGTGGTGGTGAAAACCAWCAAACCGGCCAAAAATCCGCGGTGCTGCCCAGGGGCAGAGGGGGAACCACGAAAACAAAGTGAAATTGTGTTCAGTGGGTGGCGGGCAAAGAAAGTGAGAGAGCGGAGCCTTATGTAGGAGCCCCCCTGCCATTTTGGAGTCCAGCGGGTTAACTGCTTCACTTCTGAGTGTGGGGAGGAGGGTGGGAGGGAAGGAGGGGGGGAAAGAGGTTTAGGTTAGAAACCCGGCGGTGCTACCTGCAATTTCCCGGGCCGGGAAATGGAGGCGAGGGGTACGGGGGCCCCGGGTGGGACGGCCCAGGGCGGCCGAGGTGTCGCCGCGCTCGGGCTGCGGGCACGGAGCCACCGCTGCCTTTTGTCCTTCGCCGCGTCCGCCACCCCGTGTAAACAGCAGGGAAAAAAAAAAAAAAGAAAAAAAAGAAAAAAACGCGAGTGGAAATAAATGTTTCATTGTGAAGATGACCCCGTGTGATTTCGTGCTGTTGCTGCTCTTCGAGAGGGGGGGGGAGGTGAAGGGGGCGGGAAATAGATTTTGCAAAATTTTAATTAAAAAGCACGTCGCTTTTGAGCTGGGGTTTCTATTGTCAATAGCACAGCCTCAACTCCCTAATGAAAACAAAAGATGTTTGACTATGGGGTATATCAGCATTAAGTACTGCTAAGCCTTACATATTATGATTTATTTGTTCTAAGCTTATATTAATATGCTCTTCCCAAACTGGTTTCAGACAAAACAGAGGTAGTCATTAGTGCTGGGCTTGGCTGTAAAGAATGGATGGAGCGCTGTATTTCTCTAGAGAAATTTCTTGATTTGAAAGAAAATACCTCCTTCTCCAAGGTAGTTAATACATTAATGAGTCTAATTTTTGCACAGATGTTTCTCGGTGTTTGCAGGTTTTCTGTATATTTTTATATTACAAAGGAGCTGGCTCCTGCGATAGCTCATAGCCTGACAAGCAAATAGATAATCAAGAAGACAAATGGCTTCTTTTGTGAGCCGCAGCTCTTGTATTAATTTTCATTTTCTTTCTCATAGAAAGTATCAAAAATACTACTCTGGACGAAATAACACTGCGGTTCTAAGTTACAAATATAAGAAAAAGCCTATTGTGCGTGGGTGGGAGGCGGGGGCGAGGCCTCCCCCTCTCCCCATGTGAGGAAAATAATCATTTTCTTATACTTGCCTCCAACGAAAATGGCTTTTGCTTATTTGTTCAGTGTTTACGGGCTTCTCGGAGACCCCCCATAAGCCGCGMGATATCCCAGAGACAAAGGCATCGCTTGGGACATTTGAGGCCGGACTGTGTTTATTGCCAGGGCTTTATTTGTACTAAGTCACTGCGCGACCACCTTGCAAATAAAGTGTCTTCAGATGTGGCCCTTCCCCCAGCCCAAACAAAAGGCCGTTATAGTTTTCTTTCTATGGGCATTTTAATAATTTTAAATGATATTAATGTAGTCACACGATACAGATTTGATACATGTTTCTGATGGAGAAGAGGATTTATGAGAGCATTTTGGGCTCACTAGCTCAATTTTAGAGGCAACAACTAGAGACTTTTAAAATTTCTTTGTTGTTGTTGTTTTTGTATTTCCTTTCCCAGAGAGGGTGGCAAAGGCTGTATTTTATTGTAATGCCTGAGGAAGGGGTGGTTCTGTTGTTGTTGCATTTTATTTTACTGTTTACCCTTTGATCTGCTGAGAGTGCAACGAGGGTGTTATTTTCAAGATAGTGCTTCTAAGAATGACAAAAATAGTTCTTAAAAAAGCATATGCTTCTAGGAATGCAGGTTCTATAGAAGCAAATCAAAGCTTGGAAAGTATGAATAGGATAGAAGGGCGAGAAAAGAAGATTTCTATAGAACCTAAGTTCACAGCCATTATAAGGAGACAGAAGCCAAGAAAAATGCGAGAATTATACAGAAAATCATTAATCACTTCTTTTCTTTAAATACTTATCCTTTTCCCATTGTTATTCAACAGCAAATCTCCGCAGACCGTCTGTTGGGAAAAAAAGCGCCCGGAGCCTTACCAGAATCTTCAGGGGAAGTAATAATATTAATAATAAAATCTGGACCGTAAAGGTGAATGTTTTATTTTGGGGGGAGAAAAAAGCAAAAGCCCCCAAGCCGCCCCCTCCCCCAGACCTCTCACTTTGGAAGAAATCAGCCCAGACATGAGGGCCGTGGAAAAAGGATGTGGGAGCGATGCAGGTAACAGCGCTGGTCTCTTGGCATGCATTTCTGATCGTGTTATTGTCTCCTTTCACGAGAAATCTCAGGAAAAAAAAAAAAAGAAGGAAGGAAAAAAGAAAAAGAAAGAAAGAAAGAAAACAATATGTGAATTCTTATGCGGGTTTTTCCTTCTCTTTTCTCATTTTATGCTGCCCGATGTGAGCGAGGGGAGCGAGTACAGAAACTTTGCAGTCGGGTTGCGGGAGACTGCGGGCTTTGAGTTTGCGGCTGCTTTGGTGCTGCTCGCTCCTTTCGGCGGGGCTTGGAGCCCTTTCAGTTCTTATTCTGATTTGTTATTTTGTACAATCAGGCACTACTCGCCCGTGTCTCCCTGGACGGGATGGGTCTGGGGAGAGTCCCGAAGGGCTCGGGCCTCTGCAGCGAGCGGGGATCTCTTCTCCTCGCGGGGGAGTCGGATGTCCTGAGGTGTCCCGAGCTAGGACACCCCTGGAGTGGCGTCTCGGGGATGGGGGGCATTAAAGGTTCCCAGGGTCCCTTTACGGTGCGCGGGTGCGGCCTGGGCCTCTCGTGTCTTGTGTGCGTGGAGCAGAGGGGGGAGATTTTGAGGATGTAAAATTCAGAGCTTGCTGGCCCTGATGGAAGGATAGAGTTCACGCAGAGGACACGTTTTCTAGGCGATTAGCTGGGCATTAGAGCCCCGAACTGACCTTTCAAACCCCTTGACCTCTGCGAGGCTGGACATTGTGCTGGGCAGCGCGGGGCCCGAGGGCGGCGAAACTCCGCGTGTGCGGGAGCCTGGCTCACGCCTCGGCCTGGCCGCGCGCCTTTCGCTTCGTCTCTTCTTCCTTTTTTGATATTTTTGACCATGTGAGAGGGGAATACGCGAGGGGAGAACACGGTGCAGGGAGCGAATGGATGGAGTTAGGATATTTCTGCTTGGAATTCTTCCCCACTCTGCTCAGTCTCCTCTTTTATTTCCCTACTTCGCTCTGTTTGCTCGGGCTTTCATGAGGAAAAGAGAGGAACGAGACGAAGGAGTTGTTGGAGGGCAGAGCCTGCGGTTGGTCTGTGTGGGGCGGCCTCTGATCCGCACTTTGCCTTACAATAAATATAATAAAATAGTAATAGTAATAGTAATAGTAATAGTAATAGTAATAGTAATAGTAATAGTAATAGTAATAGTAATAGTAATAGTAATAGTAATAGTAATAATAATAATAATACCCCGAGCAAACTAAATAATGCCGTGAGCAACAGCAGCCCCGTCCCCTGCTCCGTCTCCCGTCGCATTTTCAGATATTCCTTTGTCTGCCGGTGTCCCTTTCCCCTCCTCCCACCTCCATCCCCCGCACTCCTCCCGCTTCACCCCTGCGCAGGGCGCGCTCAAAGGCCGCTCTGGCGGGGCCGGCGCCGCGCGGGGCTGCGCGGCCGAGGCCCTCGGGCACCGCCGGACCGCTGGTCCCCACCAAGACCAGCCCCATCCTAGGCGATCCCTGCAGCCAAGCCCCCCATCCGGACCCCCTTTGTGTCCTCTCGCTTCCCAAACGGACAAAAGCGGCTCCTGTGCGCTAATGAAAGCGCAGCCTCCACGGACGGTTGTTTATGTGAGAACAGAAAAAAAATCACCTCTATGTAGGTGCCTATATAGGCTCTATATGTGCGYGGCGGCGGTTTCGGCTCTAGGGCCGGCTCGCCGCTCAAGGCGCCTCTGCGAGCGGCGCCCTGGGAGTTTCGCGGCTCCTGGCAGATTTACGATCCGCAATAAGAACGGCGGGTTTCAATCCGTAAATCAATCTCGCTTTCTCACTGTATAAACGTTCATTTTATCTTTA
The DNA here is from genome assembly GCF_003342845.1 of Nothoprocta perdicaria. Lineage (NCBI taxonomy): Eukaryota > Metazoa > Chordata > Aves > Tinamiformes > Tinamidae > Nothoprocta > Nothoprocta perdicaria. The sequence goes on along the minus strand of NW_020454328.1, from coordinate 811,398 downwards.
GAAAGAAACCAGCTTTGATCACGGCACCTCGGAGGGTGAAGCTGCGGTTTATGGCCGCATTTCCGACCCTTTGAACTAGGAGTTGTTTTAAAAAACGAATTTGGTGCTTGTTTTGCATGAAACAAACCCAAAGTGCCCTCGGAGGTGGAGAGCAGGGGTGTGTTCGGTTGTCGTTTGAGGTCGGGCTATTTTTTTTTTTTTTTTTTTAATAACCCTCCGCATTCATAGGGACATTTCGTTTTATTGCTAAGGAAAAAATGTGTTTGCTACCAAGCGCAAGTTGCATTTTCTGGAGCGAAATGTCCACCCAACCCCTGTGAATTCCCCGTCTGTGTGATCCCCCATTAAGGTACTTTCTCGCAGAGMCCCCTTTTAATTCTACCCCCGGCCCCACTCCCTTGCACACTCGGAGCCCTCTCTGCTCCCCCGCCTCCTCCACTCGATAAAATCGATTCAAAAATAATCGCGATCTCCCCGCCGTTCACCGCTCCGGTTTGCGCAGCCGCGCTTTTGTCTTTGCGGGAACCGGGGTCCTTCACGCGCAGCGTGGGCCGGGACATCGACAATCCCGCTCTCCTTGAGCCCTGCACCCTATCCCTCCTCCGCACTCCCTTTGTTGCCTCTTTCTTTCTTTCTTTCTTTCTTTCTTTCTTTCTTTCTTTCTTTCTTTCTTTCTTTCTTTCTTTCTTTCTTTCTTTCTTTCTTTCTTTCTTTCTNTCTTTCTTTCTCTCTCTCTCTCTCTCTCTCTCTCTCTCTCTCTCTCTCTCCCCCCCTCCTCTCTTCTCCTCTCCTCTTTCCCTCTTCTCTCTTTCTCTGTGTCTTGCTTTAGGCAACTCTCTTCCGATTCCAAATAAGATTTTTAAAAAAGGAAAAAAAAACGCAATAAAGACCAAGTAATAACGTGGAGAGAAGGCCTCGGAGCGAGGACAGGGAGCAGCTCTAAGATGTGCGAACAGGAGCCCAAATCTCTTCGCCAATTCCCCAGCAGTCGGGTTATTCAGGGCAAGGCTGGTAGAAAACCTCAATGTATGCAGGGAAAGTGTCTTAACTAAGCCGAGCTGCGGCACTTTTAATATCCAAGGATGGTTTAGAAAAGTGTTTAAATAGTCTAAACTCCTTAGAACAGAGAGAGACAGAGCAGCTCGCCCCGCGCACCCCACGCCCAGAGCCGCGCCCGCTATGCGGGGAGCGCTCGCTTCGGTCCGAAACTTCTTTTTTGTAAAAAAAAGCCCTGTTCCGGTGGAAGGTCACAGTGGTCCTTTGAGTATGAAACTGAGAGACCCCCTTCCCCCTTCCCCATCACGTGGTTCATTAAATAATTAATGCAGAGGTTGCAGAATAGATATGTATTCGTCAGGAAAATCGCAGCCATGGTCTCCCTGTGTCTGACGTGAAATTCAACTGTCCTTTAAAAAACAAGCCTAGAGCTGAGGAGGAAAAAAAAAAAAAAAAAAAAAAAAACCTGTGTGAGAGAGAGAAGGAGAGAGAGGGAAAGAGGGGGAGAGAAGGAGAGAGGGGGAGAGGGAGAGGAGTCCGCAATAAAACAATTCTCAGGAACCACGAAGCCACGCCGAGGGCTGGATTATTGTAAGTAGCAGGGGCTTCCCGATTCCTAGCGTGTCTATATGTCCATGTAAATTTATTGTTTGTTATTAATGTTATTGTCGTAAAATGTGACAAATAGCCGTCTTCATTTCCTCCCATTTCTCTTCACAGGGTGGTATGTGTGTTTATACCCATCGAGGCATTTCATTGATATTTTTAGGAATATTCCTCTCTCTCTCTCCCTCTCTCTCCCTCTCCCTCTCTCTCCTCTCAACCTTTTTTTTTTTTTTTTTTTTTTTTTTTTTTCTTCCCCCTTTCTTGATTTATTACAATAAACATGTCAGCAGCAGCGCGGCTGCCATTGTGTGTGTGTTTGGGAGAGAGTTGTGTTGTTTATAGTGGTGTCCAAGATAAATCATTTCTCGAGTGAAAATGATGTGCAAGCGATGATATTTTAGAGCGAGAATCTCTCTCTACCCCACTCCCTGGAGTTGATTATTTCAGGCGATTTACAGTAATAGATCAGCAGCTAATATGAAAGCTCTGTAGCTGGGGGTCTTAAATTACAGCATCTGTGATTACCAATTAAGGAGAGATTTGTATAAATTTGGTAAACCGGGAACGCCTCGTTGGCATATAAACCTAGTAAAAGAGCACGACCTTAATACCAAAATTACAGCTTGGAATCCTACGTTGCAGTGTTGCGGTGGTTTATATACATATATATATATATGTATATATAACTAATTTTGCAGCAAGTTCCCCCCCAGGCCCCATCCCTCCCTCAGCAGACGGGCTCCACCGAACACGGGTTGGAGCCTTATTATAGGGAAAGGGGGCAGATTGCCCCATTGCAAAACGAAAGGAATAATAATAATAATAATAATAATAATAATAATAATAATAATGATGATGATATTTCGGCTGCACAGCTAAGTGAGGGCAGGAAGCCGGCGCAGTAGCTGCGCGCACTACTCGGCGGCCGCGGAGGAAGCAGAACAATAGGTGGGGGGTGACAAGAGGCAGAACGGTGGTGGCTGCGTCCTGGTCGCCGCCTCCAGCAGCAGCAGAGAAGGGGCCAAATCGTGGGACTTGGCTGCGCTTTGGTGCCAGGAGTGGAACTTCGGTGCTCTTGTGCCGGGCTCTTGCTAAGGCTCCGATGATGATGATGATGATGGATGGCGAGATGGAGGGTAATGTTCTTATGAGGAGAGTTGGAGAAGGTGCCTTCATATTGAGGCCCATTATTCACCCCAGGAGAAGCAGGTATCCCAGTAGTAACAGTAGCAGCAAATCAGGCTTAAATACAGCAGGAGCTGGTGGGCAAACGCTACCTTGTTAGCGATCACTGTAAAACAGAGACGAGCTTTTCCAGGGAAATTCCCTTGAAGTCACGGAGGGACAGCACTGGAGGACAAGAGACATGTGTCCTGAACAGAGAGGCACCGTTACCTGCTTTAATGTCACCGCGGGAGCGCATCCTCCGCGGAACACGGGGAGTCGGGAGCCCAACCCTCCCAGAGCCGAAGTGGACCAAATTGGTGCTTCCCGGGAGTGTTGAAAGGGAAGGAGGAAGTGGGAGATGGCATTTTTAAATATTTTACAAGCTCCAACATGCAAGGAGTCAATAAAAGTGACAACAGGAGCAAAGATTAAATGTTCACACCGGATTCTCGAATGAGAATTCCCCGCTTTTCTCTCCCTCTCTTACTTTCCTTTCCTCCCCTCTGCTCTCCAGCCAAGCTTAACACCACCAAGCGCCGGTATTTAACTCTGTCTGCTAGTGTAAACCTTTATGTAGCAAAATTAGAGCAACTCAGCGACTTTCATTAAATATTAAGGGACATCCAGGAACGATGACTGAGCCAGGAATACAGCATCACTCTCTGTCAAGCCCTGTATTAATTTAAATTGTCGGCTTCCGAAGGATGCAGATCCCTCGGAGGCTGTATTGCACTGGTGCTTTATTTTGTTGCATTTTCTTGCACATCCTGAGCTGACTTTTTTTTTTGGCTTTCTGGGCTTGTTTCTGCAAGTTTGGCATTTTGTGCGTGGGMGATTGGCCTTTGTGGTGGGGCAGAGTGCGGGGAGCCCCGCGTGTCCCCCTCGCATCCCCGTGCACCCACCACCGCTCCACACCCGCCGCTCTCCCGCCGTCCAGCAACTCCGTTCCTCCTCTGCACCCGCTTGTTTAACGAGCAAATCTCTTCTTACCGTTGTTTTAAGTTGTATTTCTTTACTAACCCGCTGTAAATGAATATTGCTGAAAAAAAAAAAAAACCCACAAACTTTGGGATATTGCGCATTATAGTTATAATTGACCGAAATAGAGATAATGGTCTATCCCGAGYGGGTCGAGGAAGTGCTGCTTGATTCATTTCAATGCCACGAGCTTGTCCACTTGCCTGTCACCTCTCCAGAAGCTCCGGGGTTAGCGGTGAGTCCGTGTTGTCACCCACTCACCCCCGAGATCCCTCCCGTCCTCTCCGTGCCCGTTCTTTCCCGGCGACGAAGCCATTGAAGCTGTAAATATGAGCCCACATCACCTTAATTCAAAATTTATTGTAGGCCATAGGGGAGACTTATTTAAGACCGAGACAGCGCTGCGCGGAGCGGGGAGGCGGCGACTGCGGAGACCTGTGCCCGGGCGCGGCTTCGGATGGGGAATGGGAGCAGGGGCGTCCGCACCTCCGCGCAAAGGGCTCTGCGCCCGCGCGGGCCGGAGCAAACCGCGCTATGCGGAAACGGAGTTGAACGGGACCAGACAAAAGGGGAAAGCCCTGTTGCTTTTCAGCTAAATAGGCAAAAGGTTGGGAACGGTGACGGCTTCGTTTGAAGTTTTTTTTTTTTTTTTTTTTTTTTTTTTTTTTTTTTTGGTCAGGAGGAGGGAGAGGAGAAGGGAGAGAGGCGAAAGAAATAAAAGGCAATGAGTACATTTCAACACTTGCCTGCACATAACCAAACCAGTTGAAAAGGGTGGCTCTAAATCAGAGGTGATGTTAGAGAGTTAACTCTGTTTTTTTTTTTTTCTTTTTAGCACAAATATAAGGGAAGGGGTTACAAGGAAATCCCCACTCGCTTTCCTTTTGACGTGCAGCTCAATACGAAATATATCAGCGCTTTATTGGCAGCGGTGTCTAAAGGTCGGGGGAAAAGCCTTAAAAACTCAGGGTCAGATTTTAGCCCAACACGTCGCGGGAAATCAATAGGCTCCGCTGCCCCCCCACCTGCCCCAGCTCCGCGCCGCCCCGCGCAGCGTCCGCACCCGCGCTGCCCTCGGCCCCGCTACGCGTTTCCTCTCCCTCTCCAGCAAATGCAGGCTAAAAATAACCCCCGGGAGCGGCTTTGTGGCTGCTGCTCCCTCCCTCTTCCAAAAAAAAAAAAAAAAAAAAAAAAAGAAAAGAAAAGAAAATCCCCATTCCTTGGGAAGGGACATGGGGTGGTTTGCCAACGCTGCTCGGAAGGATGGTGGGAGAGAGAAAGGAAGAAAGAGCAAGACAGGAATCCTATGGGCTTTGCTTTGCACAACTTTTATTTCCCCTCTTTTCCCCCCTCTCCTTCCCTCTTTCTCTCATTCCTTCTTCCTTCCTTTATTTTTTTTTTTATTTTTTTTTTCGTCCCTTTCCCTGGACGAGACATATGGAATCAATTTCGAAAACTGACATTGAAGGCTGGCCAATTCCTACTGGCTCTAAAAAACAGAATCCATTTGGTTCCTTTCTTTCCAGCACCCCTTGTCACTCAGTATTATAACCGTCTTGCAACATTTTAAGTCTTTGTAAAGAGAAACAGCTTTCCAGATAGATACCGAGAAGTCAGGGGTGGGGGAGCCTTTTTTTTTTTTTTTTTTTTTTTAAGGGGACCGTGTGAGCCGCCCCCCCTCCCAGCACCCCCGTCTCATTCCCCACAGCTTGGGATCTCAGGCGAAGGGGGCCGCATTCTTACACCATTTTAAGCTGTTTGGGAAGAATTTCTATTTTTCTCCAAATCCGTTCGACTCGAGCGAGTCCCCCAACAAATCAAAGCATCTTTGGAAAAAAAAATCCGTCCGAGCAAGTTGTCGGCAAGATCCACCGGGGTGCAATAAAGTAGTTTCTTTTCTTCTCCTTAATTTGCCTACTCCAGTTGCAAACTCGCGCCACCCTGATTCGCCTTCGCTCCTTCTCCTTGAATGCTCCCCCGGTTGAACGATAACACAGGTAAGAAGTTATAAAAAATAAATAAACCCACGAGGCAGCTCTGCCTTTTCTACCCTCTCCATCCTGGCGCTGGGAGATGTAAATAATTGTTCCGAAAGCTCTGACAGGCTTCACCACTGGTCATYGGGAGGTAGAGCTGCCTTTTCCCGCTAACAGATCGAGAGGGATGCCGCGGGAGCAGGAGCGCGGGAGCTGAAGATGCGCAGAATTCCCCTCGCGCGGTCCAGAAGCGGGACCGGTTCGTTGGACGCGCGTGCTGCTCCGCGAGCCTGGGCCGGGCCACATTTGTTACAGCTTTAGCACCTCGCTCTTGTTTGAAAAAGAAACTACAAAAGCCCATTGGAAAAGCGGGGTGTTAAGCTGAAGAATGTATGTGCTGGTGATTTATGACCCTACGAAGTTTTTTGTTTACTCGGAGCAGACTCTAATTACAACGGCTTCCACGAAAATTCCCAAGCTTCGGCCATGTCCAGGGCGGGTTTTCCCTCTCCAGTCCTACTCACAAGGGCCAGATGTGGCCGATAAACTTCTCGCTGCTCTGATCGCCTTTTTTATTATTTTAATTCTTTTAAAAATTATTTTTTCTGGTAGACGCCGGTGCATTTGAACGGAATGGGTAAGAAGGAGATTTAAAATGTGCTGAAACGGGGGACTCTCGAGAGAGCTGGAGCTCGAAAGCTGCAGGCTTTATTTTTGTCGAGGGTTGTTTTTGTTTGAGGGGAGTAGTATCTTAGAAAATTACTCATTTTGCTGAAATGACTTTTTCCCCACTSTCTGAGAATTCTTAGATTGAAAATTAAAGGACCGGAGAAGTAAATGTTTTCTATGGGCTTGTGCTATTCGTTTTGGACTCAAAAATTCCTCCCCCTTCTTGTGAACTTTCAGGGTGGATTTGAGGATTTGAGGAGTAAGACTGTGTGATGGAACCCCCGCCAAAAAAAAAAAAAAAAAAANATTTGAGGAGTAAGACTGTGTGATGGAACCCCCGCCAAAAAAAAAAAAAAAAAAAAAAAAAAAACTCAGGAGAAATCCATTTAAACCTAGAAAAAAAATCTAAAAATAACATATAGGGACTCTCTGTTCTCGTTTGTTTCCCATCTGTTTAGGACGAGATAATAACTCAGAGCCGGGACAAGTTGCCTTTTCTAAAAATATTCTCATTCATCGTAAAGCTCGAGAAGTTTTGACTCAGTGTCTAGTATTTCCCGAGGAAAATGGGTATATTGCCAGAGAGCAGGAGCTGTGATACACAGAGCTTTTTTCTTCCTTTTTTTTTCCCCCGAAAATTGCTTTGCATTACATTTCTCCAGCTCAGAATTATCTTTGCTAGCCTCCAGCTAAAGTTGCTTTTTTTTATTATTGTTATTTTTATTTTCTTTTACCCAGCGCTTTGATTTGTTGGCGAATGAAATCTGAGAGGAAACCGCAGGCCCTAAGTGACCGTAATTTAATTGATTTTATCATAAATCATCAACTTCACGAAGAAACAAAGTTTTCATTGAAGCAAATTGATATTAATGGGCACTTTCTGAGATTTATCCCTATAGATCTATATGTTGTCGATGCTTCCATATCTGCCTTTTGAGGACGAGGGGCCTCTTAATGTGCAGAACCCTCTCCCCGCGGCAGGGGAAGGACAGCTCAGGAGTCCAGGATGGAATTTGGGGGGTGGCCCCAGGTACCCTGGATGCCCCCAGGTCGATGTCCCCGGAGTGGGACRCTGGATGGGATCTTGCCGGTCTGATTAGCATCGCGATGCGATTTCCAGCTTCTAGTTCCCTGCTCAAAAGAGCCACCGCGCTATGTCATTGCCCTGCCGAAATCTCGCCCTCCCTATTAAAAATTAACTAAGAACCGGGATGGATGGGCGCCCTTTGATATGGTGATGAGGCTGACGGCCCAAATACTCCTGCAGTAAAACAGGGCTCTAGTAGCGATCCAAATAGACGTGCATTTGCCTGGAAGGAGGCGGCAGATCCTCGGTTCCAGCGCGGCTCCCTGTAGACGATGGGCATTCGATGCAACTTTCCCAATGGGAAAAACGGTTCCTTGGGAGCCCTCCTTTATCTGTCCCCTCTCCTGAGTCTCTCTCCTCAGAAATGATTAGTCCTTATGAACTATCAGTTGAAAAGCAGGTAAAACGGAGCTCATTTCTTCTCTTACGTCCTCTCGCCCCGAGCGCAGCTCAGTCCTCAGCGCCGGCCGAGTCCCGGGTTCAGGCGAGTATCACCACAGGAATAGCCCAATTCCTCCATTTTCTCTCAGAAACTGCCACGTCCGCAGCGAGGGTGCCCGGAWACCCAGCTCCCCATGAAGGGCAGTGGCAGAAAGGCTCGGAATCCTCATTTTCTCCCTATTTTTGCTGGGAGGGGAGTTAAAAAGACAAGAAACTCGGGCGAGTGGAGGGCGGCTGTGGGGCCCGGGACCAGAGCCGCCCCCACGGACCTTGCTCCCCTTTCCCTGCGCTCGGAGCCGACTCCATCCTTCCCTGCCGTGTGCCTGGGATGAAGCCTTGAGGCGTGCTGACTACTTGGCTACTGCGGTCTCGTTCCCGGGACTTGGGCTCCTTCCTCCGCTTCCATAGGAAAGAGAGGGGGAGAAAAAAAAAAAAAAAAAAAAAAAAAAAAGGGAGAAGAAGGACTGAAGCTCACGGAGCCGCCGGGAGCGAGGCCGTCCCGGCCCCGGGAAATGGGAAATTCGCTGCCGGGGGATTAGCGGGGCTGTAGGGGGGAGCGTGGCATTTACCAATTCTGTATAAAATGGGCAAAAGGTTGACGTGTCCTGGTCACGTGGGCACATATTTCACGCTGTTATTTTGGCATTTGGAAGAGGGGGGGAGAGCATAAATATGGGGCTGGTGATTCCCAGGATATATTTGATCCCAAAATAGCCATTTGTAGCACCCTGATGCCGCCCATTGCCCTCTCCCCCCCTGCTCCCCCTCTTCACCCCCATCACCCCCAAAGCGTGGGCGCTGCGGGGCCCGGGGAGGCCCCAGGCCCGGCGGGACCTGGGGCTCCGTGACCGCCTCCTGGGTGTTTTGCTTTATTTTTTGGAGTCGATTCAAACGCGCTTCCGCGGATTGATCATTAACCCGGTGAGTTATTGCTCCTCCAAGCAAAGGTCACGGGGAGAAAGAGGTCTAATCTGTCGAGGAAACCCCGCTCATTTTCATTTCTTATCCGAGTTGGCTTCTGTTTGGGACTGCAGCAGATCCTCGTCCCCCCTCCTCCCCTCAACCTTGGGTTCTCTTTGGGAGGGATCCCCAGTTCCTTCCCTATAGGCACAGAAAGGACGAAGGCGAGTGCCGAGTCCATGGGAAGGGGCTGGCGGGGGACAAAAAAAAAAAAAAAAAAAAAAAAAAAGGCAGAGGAAAACAAAGAGCCCCGCGGGGAGAGGCGCTCCCTCCGTCCCTCCCCTGCACGTTCCGCGAGGGGATCCAGTAAAAAAAAATAAACAAAGAAAAACAAGGAAAAAAAAGCACTTCCCCCCCCACACACACACTGGAGCCATTATTTGCGGCATCTCCTTTTTATTTGTTTGTCCCGTCCGCCCCCCCCTCCCGCAACACAACCGCTCCCCCGCGCTGCCACCTCACCGCGCGTGTCCTGCGCGGAGCGCCACGGGCGGGCAAGGACTGCGCGTCGCTCTCCCTYTCCCTCTTCCTTTCTTTCTCCCCCTCCCTCCCCCCCTTTTTTTTCCCCCTCTTTCCAGCTCCTCTGGTCTGCGGAGGGGACGCAGAGTCCCCACTGGCCGGGAAGGCCGCGATGGAGGCGGGATGGCGCCCGCGCGGTGTATTAAGCGGGAGCGCATGTGATAATAATAAGCCTAACAAAAACTAGAGCTCCGGGCCGCCGCCGCGGGAGGGTCGCGACGCATCCGTGGTGATTTATGGACTCGGGAGGGTGTCACGAGCAGGGTAGGGGTGGGAGGGGAACATTTTTATTTGAGATTAATAACATCAACATAGAGAACGGAAACGGGATTATTAAAGCGACTGAATGTTTCCCCAAACGAAAATATTTTTAAATGAGATTGCTTTTTCTTTCTCCTCTTCTCTCCTTCTCTCGGAAGCCTCCGTGCCAAAGTTGTGGCTATAAATCTCGGTGTAGCTTTAAAAATGTTTACGACTTGATCCCGTTAATTCTGATCCCAACTYGCTCATGTGTGAACGGGGGCTGCGGCCGCCATAAACCACCAGCACCCCCACCGCGGCCATCGCCCCCGCATCGGGGAACACAGCGAGGCTTATTCGGAGTTCTCGAGGCTTTCGTGCCTTTGATGAAAATGGCTTGGAATTTTCCCTACTATTTAACCATTGTTGAACCCAGAGCTAATTAACTGCATATATTTCATTTATTAAATGCATTTAATACTGAATTCACCAGCTGTATTTAACTACAAGCTCTCACAATTTATATTTTTTTCCTCCAAGTTGCGTTCAGGCTTTGCCACCCTCTGCAAGAAACGCCTGCGATTCTCCTCAATGCTCTGCTCTGTAACGGGTCGAAAAGCAACTTTGGTTGCACAACTTTGAAACGCAGAGGGGCAAAAAGCGTCCCCTTCGCCTCTCTCCCCTCGAGACGGGTGTCCACGCGGGGAGCTGGGGGTCGTTTGGGGCAGACGCGGATTGGGGTTAGAGCCACGAGCGCCATCTCCTCCAGCTCCGGTGACAATTCTGCTTACAAATGTGCACGGGATGCAGCAATGCCTGGAAAAAGCTATGGATCCTTGGGGGAGAAATAATCTCAGAGAATATACGCTTTTGTGCTGGTTCTTGTTGTTGTGGTGGTTCATTCGAGCCCATATTCTCCCTACTCCCCCTCCTTCAAATATTTCCCCGTGGGATGAGTTTCCCTGTCCACGCTTTTCTGACTGAAGTTTCCTAATTTTGTTTTTCCAGCTCTTTTCCTTTCTCAAACTCCACCGCTGCCTCCTATTTGCTGGATCAGACATCAGAGACCTGGTGAGTTTGGCTCAATATTGCGCCTGGTCCCATGTTTCCCTCTACATTCATAGCTCGCCCAAGTTGTAGGAAGTCATTCCTACCCTAAAGTCACCCAAAGTGACTTTATTTTCCACTACCCCAACCATGAGCTCTGCTGCCTTGCATTTCAGCTGAGTATTTTCCTTTTGCTACTGGCTTGTCTTTAAACTTCGTGATTTATGGCTGCAACTTGGAGGGAGTATTTTAAATGGAAAATATTTCCTGCGCTCCCTTTGAAGGGAAATTCAGTCAGATCGCAACATTTGCTGCTGATTTTGCGAGAAGTGTAAAGGAGCTACATTTTTAAAGAAAAAAAAATTGCTGCAACAAAAGTAAATATGGAAATAAACAGAGAGCCCAGAAACTTCTTACAGGAACTCAATATACAAGCGCACAAGGATTTTCTTAAGGTTTTGTTTTCTCTGCTGCTCTTTAAGGTTAAAACAAATGTTTGCACTTGAACAGAGTTCCATACAGAATCTGAAGCACTTCTAATACTCAAAATAGGTCAGAGGAGATCCATATGCAAAAACCTATAGGGTACCTCACCTACAGAGAAGTCTTTAAAAAAACAGTCCGTGGCTGTCGTTCTTCTCGCCTCCACTGGACTCCTGAGCGCCGGGGTTCCAAAATGTGAACTATCTTATAGCAGAAGATTTATGTGAGAGCAGTTCATACAAAGTCAGAACAAAATCACAGTAACGATGTCGCTTGGTCGAGACGCTGCCGTCGGGGCTCCGGGGGCTGCGCAGGGGAGCCCCGCACTCCTTGAGCCCTCATCCACTCCCTAGGAAGCCCCTGTTGTCCGGTGCGAGTCCTCCCCAAAGGCCCAGGTTCGTGGGCACTTGTATTTTCATGGCACCAGCCCAAAGGTGCCCAGAGGAGCCCTCGGGACAGATCCTCCCGGCAGAGCCCCGAGTGCCTTTGTGGCCGCTCCTTTGCTTGCTTTGCTAAACGCGAATCCCCGCCACCTCTTCCCACACCCTCCAGCCGCCCAGTCAGCACTTAACCCAAAGGAGCGAGCGCCAGAGTTAAAGGAGGGGAGATAATTGCGATAGAAAAGCAAAATAGCTCAAAAAAAAAAAAAAAAAAAAAAAAAAAAAAAAAAAAAAAAAAAAAGGGGGGGGGGGAGAGAATAAAAACTGCCGACACGTCTATTCCTCGCCCTTCGCCTCTCTCCTACTCGCCGCCCCCCCGGCCCTTCCCCCGTCGCCTCTTGGCGAGCTGCGCTTTTGGGCGGTCGCCCGCGGGCCACAGCGCGTATATCTCCCGTGGCGACAGCGACAGCCGCGTCCCCGCCAGCAGTGACGGCGTGTCCAGAACGGCGATATCGGTGCCCGGCACCCCCTGCCGGCACCCCCCCACCCCCCACCCTATAAGCGCCCACATCTCTTGCCCCGCACCCTCCCTGCGCGGCCTGCGAAGCCCGAACCGTCACCTGCGCAAAACTTGAGGCGAAAGTTGCGCGGGACTGCGGAGCCTGGTTTTGCTCCCACCTCTTCCTCGTGCTACCCCTCTGCCCCTCCGCCCCCAGCCGCTCCTCTCCAAGTCCATTCCCAATGGGAACTCCAACAGGAGCCCCGCGAGGCGAGGAGCAGGCGGGGGAAGCAGCAGCTCCTGAGCGAGCCGCGGTTCCTAGGCCTGTAGGGGCACGGGCGGGGGGCTCCGCTCCGACGATGCCCGAACGCTCTAGCAGTCCAAACGGGCACCTAGGGGCCCCGCGGGCGGCGCGAGGGCAACTTGGCCCCCTTTCCGCCTAGGCCGCTGGCCACCCGGCCGCAATTAACATAATTTTCCCTGGTGACGCCGCTCTGCCCACGAGCTCGGGCTCGCTTTATTTTTAAATCTCCCCCTCCTCTCCGTTTCCCCCTGCACACCCCCTGTACCGGGATTCTGCTCGTTATTATTTTAATCCCAACCAAGCATTGCATAGTTAAAAAGGGGGGGGGGGGGTTGTGTTCAGCTTTTCTTTCTTTCCTTTTTTTTTTTTTTTTTT
>NW_020454328.1:797373-798617 GCF_003342845.1 Nothoprocta perdicaria | reverse complement strand
CCTTTCCCTTCTTCCCCTTTGCCGTGCAAAGCAGAGGCCATTGTTATCAGTGAGCAGAGCGTACCAGGCTAGAGGGCAACCAGAACCACCGCTTTGGCCAGGCAAAGCCCGCAGCTTCTCTGCACAGCTTGGGAGCTGGAGAGCATCGGGATTTTTTTTTTCTTCTTCCCAAACGGAGACCGAGAGACAATTTGAGCTGCCGTAACCGAAAGCTCCACTGGCTGAGCCCCCTCCCCCCTGTTTTGGCTTTTTTTTTTTCCTTTTCTTTATACACATATACACACACAGGCTGGATTGTTTTTTTTTTTTCCTCCTCTCTCTTGTATATTCCTTTAATATTTTTAAAGGAAGGGGGTCATTCCGTGCGTATTGATTGCGTGGATGCTGGATGTGAAAATATATTATGTCTGCCTGTGCTTTGCTCGTCAGAGACTAAGGTAAGCCGGACTCAAATAGGCTATCACTTTGTGAATGGCGGAGTATATGTCCCAATGATTTATGACCATATGACTCCAATCTCGGTTCAAGAAGAGTTCACAAGCTTTAAGCTTCCTTCCACGCAGAGCCTCTTTCGCAGCCCTCATCCAGGGCCCTGTTCCCCCCCGCTTCCCAACTGGGGAGTTCTCGTTGGGGTGAATCTCGCCGGTGGGGGAGGGAAGAGGGAAATTTTAGGAATGTGGTTCTATTTTCCAGGCATATTTCCCGCAAGGCAGGCGCTGCGATTTGAGGGTCCTTCTGAGCAGTCGACCTATTGTTCAGGGCATGGTTAGAATATTTATTATTAATAATAATTTAAATTAAAAACGGGGCGATTCCTCGTTTCTCTCGGTCTGGGAAAGGTACCTTAGGCGGGGCGGGGGGAGGGGGGAGCGCCGCTCTTCTTCATAAACAGAGGCAGGTTGTGAATTTAGGATTTCCAACATGGAGGGAATGGCTCTCCAGGGCAGTGCCTTCTCCTTAGGCTTCTTTTATCTTCCCTCCGACCGCCTGATTATTTTTTCCCCCCGAAACCTCCTTCCCCTGCAGCCGCTTCGCTCCGTCTTTTCCCCATTTTCTCTCCTTTCCTTGGGAGCAGCCCCCGCGCCGCCAACTTCCCGGCCCGGAGCCGGGAAATGGGACGGCGCGAAGTGAAACTTGGAGCCGCTGCGGTGCCCGGGGCGGTCCCCCGCCCGAGCGGGACAAACCCGCTCTTCTGCTTGGGATTATTATTTTTTTTTATTCTTTTTTTTTTTTTTTTTTTTTTT
>NW_020454328.1:785307-796479 GCF_003342845.1 Nothoprocta perdicaria | reverse complement strand
AGCAGCCTCTCACTAGGTCTGAGGTGTAGGGAGAAGTTGCTGCCTCTTAAGTCTGTTTGTTGCTTGACTGATCCTCACACGACATTTTTTTTTCCCAGGCAAGATCATTTGCTGTATTTTGAAGGTTTTTTCACTCTGGTTCGTTGTAGGGCAAGTGGATGTTTTGAGAAAATAAAAATTTAAAAGAAAAAAAAAAGAAGAAAAAGAAAAGACAGAGAGAAAAAAAAAAGGAGAGAAGAATAAAAGAAAAAAAAAAAGGAAAAAAATAGGGTGAGATAAGGGAAGAAGGTTTCATTTTGTAATTTGAGCTTTTGGCCTGGATTTTTAGACTTTATGGATTTAGCCTGGGAGAGGGGGGATGATGAAAATCCAAGGGGGTCAAAGTTGGAAGCAAATGGCCTGGGATGCATTTGTTTCCCAAGGAGTGTGGGAAGGGTAGCAATTAAACTCGGGAATTGCATGTGGCCGGTGGGAGTCCCAGCACCCAGACCCACGAGTCCAGCGGCACAAGGTTTATTTGCTAAATGCAACCTGTGCTCCCCGGGAGGAACAAGCAGGCCAAGGAAGCACATTCTTGAATTCCTGCCCCTGCTGAAATCTGCTTAAAATATTTGYGCCAAATTCCAGAGCTGTTGTGAGTCACTGAGTAAACAGCCCATACAGCCAACTGTGTCAAGACGTTGCTACCTGCATAAAACAAATCGACTATTTGTTGTTCTCTATTTAAAAACAAATATTCCAGGCAGCAGCCCTACTATAAACTCAGCAACCTTTGGCTCTCTGAGTCTTCTCCCTTTTGCCTAGGTAACATCTCCTTTGCTTTTCTACATGGGAAGTGCTGCTTKGAATGGCTGTGGGTGAGAACGCTTTTCTGTGCGTGTGATATGGGCACGGACACACGCACGTGCACACGTGCGCTGACCTGTATACACACAGATCTATATACGGGAGTCTGTGTGCATGCAGGGGTGTGGGGATATATACATAGAAATGAATACAGATGTAAATGGATGTATATGGATGAATGCATATGTATTTATAAAGCATATATTTAGTTAAACATCCTCAGTGTTCTGCTGTAAAAGAGGAAAAAAAGCAAGCAAACAAAAAGGATGCCAGCAAACAGCTAGGAAAACAACCCTCCCAAATTGGCTGAGCACTTCTGCAGTGAGACGCTTGTGAGGCTGCCCAGGCTGCGCAGCACAAATCTGCTCTGAGCATCTGTTCGCCCTGTTCTGCAGGACCCTATTCATGTCATGCGCTTTTCAGGGCCCAAGATGGATTCATAGGCCGGGTACTATTATTGTGTGTTTTCTCCTAACCTTTCAGGTCAGCTTCCAATAGACAGCTGGAAACGGCCTGTCACGTGGCCTTGGGGTGCCAATGTTCTGCCATAGGGGTGTCAAGACCCTGGTAGCTGGAAAAATCATTTTGGGGAGCCCCAGAGATGCAGAAGACAACCTACTACGACAGCTCCACACTYTTTGGGGGCTATTCCTATGGGAGCACCTCCGGGTTCGGCTACGATGGGCCGCAGCAGCCCTTCCCGCCGGGCGCGCACGTGGAGGGCGACTTCCAGCGCTCCGCCTGCTCCCTGCAGGCCCTCGGCAACGCGGCCCCGCACGCCAAGAGTAAAGAGCTCAACGGGAGCTGCATGCGCCCGAGTCTGCCCCCGGAGCACCACCCGCCTGCGCCCATCTCGCCGCCCCCCAACCCTGCCRCCAACAGCACCAGCAGCAGCAGCAATAACCAGCCTGGGAGCGGCAAAGCCGCCCCTGGCAAAGCCGGCCTCAGTGCGAGCGCCAGTCTCACCAAGCAGATTTTCCCCTGGATGAAAGAATCGCGACAAAACTCCAAACAGAAAAACAGCTCTCCTAGCACAGGTATCACATTCTGCTTTTGTAACTCTCCATTATCCTGCCCAGCGAGGGAAGGAGGCCTCTGGCTGCAGTGCTCTGGTCTGGAGGGAGGAGAGAGGTGTAGGGTGGCCAGGTCATGGTCCCTGCTCAGGCTCCGGCCACACGCACTTGGGATACTTAAAATATATCCAGAGCGCAAGAGAGAGATGCAAACAGTCACCTGCACACAGCTGATGTCCTGTGGCTGTAGCTACAGTGGCGCCCACTGGCACAGCCGCAGCACCAGCCTCGTAGCACTGGAGCGCAGCCGTGGGGCTGGCACTGCCTGTCCACGCGTGCAGGGGCGGGCAGGGGACACATCGAGTGCCTCTGTGCAGCCGTGATCCTCGTGCCCAGCCACTGCTACGTGTCCCTACATGTCCCCTTTTCCCGTGTCCTCACACATCCATGGCAAATGAGAGAAAAAGGGCACTGTGGAACTGCAGTGTTCTGGCAAACACACCCCTATAGACTTTGCAGCACACGCTTCACTCTATTAATAATTATCTCTTCTATCTCTATTAATATTTATCTCTTCTATACATGTTTATGTTGCAAACATGTAGCTACAAATGGAATTTGATGTTTAAAAATGCATGCAAATATGTGTTACACAAATATAAAGCGCACAAGATATGTGTGTGTGTATTGATACCTCAGTGAAGAAATTATCTCCCAACACTGACCCGTGTTGCTATTAATTGGCTTTGCAGAGGCTGCCCCTCTGCCAAATATTATTTTCTCAAAATTATCTGTTGAAAATAATCGACTCCTAAATAAATGGCCCTGGAATCCTTTTCTACATGACATGATCAAATTTTCATAAACCAGGGGCAGCTTTGGAGAATAGAACTCTTAATAAATGACATGATTATGGAGTGCAGGCTAATGCAAAGGGGGTGAGAGGAAGGGGGGTCGAACTCTTGTGCCTGTTCCAGGATTTATTAAGAAACGATGCATTCAATTTCTGCATGTAAGTAATTATCCTTTATTTCATTTCGCGGCCAGCAGAAACCTGCAGTGGCGAGAAAAGCCCCCCGGGCTCCTCGGCCTCCAAGAGAGCCCGCACGGCCTACACGAGCGCTCAGCTGGTGGAGCTGGAGAAGGAATTCCACTTCAACCGCTACCTGTGCAGGCCGCGGCGCGTCGAGATGGCCAACCTGCTGAACCTCAGCGAGAGGCAGATCAAGATCTGGTTCCAGAACCGCAGGATGAAGTATAAGAAAGACCAGAAGTCGAAAGGCATGGGGTCTTCGTCCGGAGGGCCTTCCCCCCCCGGCAGTCCCCCGCAGCCCATGCAGTCCTCGGCCGGGTTTATGAACGCCTTGCACASCATGAGCAGTAACTATGATGCTCCCTCTCCGCCTTCCTTCAATAAGCCCCACCAAAATGCCTATGCCATGCCCACTAGCTACCAAAACCCCATCAAAGGCTGCCCCTCGCAACAGAAGTACAGCAACACGGCCCCCGAGTACGACTCGCACGTCCTACAGGGGAACGGGGTGGCCTACGGGACTCCCAGCATGCAGGGAAGCCCCGTCTATGTTGGCGGTAACTATGTGGATTCCATGGCGGCCTCTGGCCCGTCCATTTACGGCCTCAATCACCTGCCCCATCACCAGGCTGCCAACATGGACTTCAATGGGCYGCCGCAGATGCCCCCGAGCCAGCACCACGGACCATGTGAGAGCCACCCCACGTACACAGACCTCTCCACGCACCACGCTTCTTCTCAGGGCCGAATCCAAGAGGCGCCCAAGCTCACCCACCTGTGACAGAGAGCGGGGACAGCGCCGGGCGAGCTGCACGGGACTCCAGCACTGTGCCGGAGGGGAAGGGGGCAGCCTCCGCTTCAGAAACATTTGTGTTGATGTCTCTCTTTCATTTTGATGGGGTGATTTCTGCCATGTTATTGTCATAATTGCTATGATTTCTTGGTTGGATTAGGCACAATTTCCAAGGATTTCAGCATCTCCTTTCAAAAGCAGCTCTGTCTCTGAAGAGATGTCCCTCCTGTGTTTCAACACAAATGCTTCTGAAGTGGCCTTGGGGTAGTTTTACGGGAGTCTAGCAGCTTTTAGCAGCAGCATCCTGCGTTTCCAAGCTGAGCACAGGTCCTTTCTGATAATTCTTAGACACTGGGCAGGAGAACAGCCAGCCAACCAAGTCTTCAGAGTAGGTGTCTGTAAAAACCGAGGTGTATACACATGCAGCAAAAAGAGATTCACAGGAAAACTGCCATCCTCTCACATCCCTTCTCAAGAAGACCTTGTGCTTCCCCCTCCTGCCTTGGGAGGGAAGGCAGCCTCCCTGCCCAGCACCTTCCAGCCAGTCCCCACCAGAACTGGACCCCGACTCAGCCGCGGATGCCACAAACCTCCTTCTTGCTCTCCTACCTCTGCCTCCCTCTAAAAAGCAAAAAAAAAAAAAAAAAAAAAAAAAAAAAAGAGAGAGAGAGAGAGAAATACAACAGGAGTGGCTAAGGAATTGCAAAATGTCCAGGAACGACTCCTGAAAGACCTATAGCCCCCAACAGAATGACAGCAGTCCAAAGAGAGGAAGAAAGAGCTCACGGGTCTGAACATTGTCCCACCTCCGCCTCCGACGACGCAGAGTCTCCATTTGATGACGATGGGGTTTTGTTCATTTGTTTGTTTGTTTGTTTCAGGTGGGGGTATTTTTCTTAGGGTTCATTAACAGAAAAGCAATCTTAAGACTTGGAAGTCCTACACTTCTTTCCTCCTCTTCTCTTGACCTTACGTGAAAACAGGGTATATTTGAACAAACGGAATGTCCTCCAATTGAAGCAGAGGTGAATGGATCCTTAGTATTTGCTAATGCTTTCTTGTGTGGACATCTTTGTTGCACTTAGAGTTTACATATAATGGGTATAAAAACAACTTTGAAGGGCAATCGTCCAACTCAGTCGAGATGTTCTTCAATAGGTGTGTGTTCTGGTGAACATTCATATATATTTATTGGTTATAGCCAGTTTAAAATATTTTCCTTTTTTTTTGTATTATTTATCCCCAATATTATGTATTTATATGAGGAAAAAAAGATAAAAACTGTACTTTTTTAGTATTTACTTGTTATAAAGGACATTGTGTTTCCTTGTCATTGTACAACAAGCCTATTTTAGTTCTTGTAATTTAGAAAGACCAGTAGTTTTATGTTACCTTCGTACTTATGAATAATGTAATTAGTTCTACTGGAGGCATGAGAGCAGAACCAGACTGTAATTGTAGAGTCCTGAATTAGAAGAGCTAGAGCGAGCCCCTCCCTCCCGCCCCTCCTCTTGGGGGATCTTTCTTTGTTCTTATGGTAGTTTTTTTCTTTCCTTGCTTAAGGGTTGTCTGTCAACAATTCTTGAATAAACTTTCTGTTATTAATTTTACCTTGTCCTATCAGTCGGATCAAATAAAACCCTAAAAATACGTATTATTGAAAAGCAGTAAAATGGTCTTAAAAGAAAGGAGAAGGCCCCGCACACCCGCGTTTTGCGCTGTGCCTCCCCCCTCCCGGCTCCGAGTGCCCCCTCCCCAACCCCCCCCCCCGCCCCGCGCTCCCTCCGCGGCCCCGCGCGGCCCGGCCCGCGCCTGCGGCCACAAAGGGAGGTCACGTGGCGCCAGCGCCGGCCTCCTATTGGGCCGCAAATGAAAACAAAGGAAAATGATTAATCACACACGCACACAAAAAGGCCCCGCGTTTCCGTGCGCGGATTTTCAAAGCGCAGAGACGTGAAATCCCTGCGCGCTCCCACGCCCCCACGCATGCGCTCATGCCCCTGCCCTGCACTGAAAAATGCAGAGAAAATCGGGGTTTTAGGAGAGAAGGGAGCAGGGCAGGCACGGGTGGAGCGCGGCAGCCGGAGCAGCGAGGAGAAACCCGCGCAGAACCTGGTTTTTATGCTCCAAAGCATAAACTTAGGCTCCAAAGCATAAACTCACTTCTATTCAGGCATTTCTATTGAGTGCGGGAAGGACTGTGGTGCGGGAAGGGGGGACAGGCTGCTTGCCAGCCTCGAAATGCTTCCCGTTGGGGCTGAGAAATGGAACAAGCCCCTCCGAGGGGAAGGACCTGGAGAGATGTTGACTAAAGCTGCGAGAAAAGGATGAATATATTTATGAAAAGGTGGGCAGTGGAAATGCATATATAAGGTGGGCAGTGGAAGCAGGGGCGTGCGAGTACTCCTGTTTTCTGCACAGAGGTTTGCAGAGCRAAACGCTTCCCTATGTATCTAAGTAAATCCACACATATCCACTGGTGACTTTACATGGGAATTGATTTTGTGGTTCTTTTTATCTCGAACCTAATAGTAATAGTAATAGTAATAATAAATGCAGTTCCAGGTTAATAATTATAACCTTATGTGCTCRTAAATAACAGCACAATAGGGAGATGGGACTGGTTTTCCTGCTTAGGGCCACATCTCCCTTATGCCCGTCCGTGCAGGGAGCATTTGCTAGTCGGGGGTGCTCTGATTTAAAGCAGACGAGGCCGGGACCGCATTGAGCGGCATCGGCCAAGGGTTGAGGCTCGTCCTGGGCTTTTTCTCCCGGCTCCCGTTTTCCCAAGCCTCCCTCCCCTATCGCCATGTTGCTGCCAAGGATTCCCAGGAACTGCTGAAAAATGGGAGAGCGCGGGCTCCCACGCTCCCCTCTCCGGGAAATCCTCCCACCCGCCGCTCTCGTCTGCGCCGCGGCGTTAAAAAAACGGCCCCTAGTTCGCCTTTAAGTACGATGGGCGCAGTCCCCGCTGCCGTTTAAATGTGCGAATTTCTTGTAACGAGGAGATTCTCTCCCTTCTCCACGACTGGGAAGAATTTTTCCCTCCTCACTCCCCTGGTTAGAGGCTGGTTTTGTTCGCCAAGCCGCTGCTCGAGCCGGCCACCTTCCTGGGCGGCGCGGGCCGCCCGCTTCACCCCTGGCCCTGCCTCGAACCCCGCGGCAGACCCTGAACCCCCCAAAGCCTCTTTCACATGGAGCGCAAAAATCTGCTGCCACCGAAAAGCTTGAAGCTGATTTCGATTAGTACGAAAGGAGACTGTCGCATACGAAATATTCTGGGAAATTCTACCAAACGTTAACGCCTCTGCTCTACTGGGTTTTGTAGACGCAGTATTCTCTTCACTCTTCTTCACTCTTTTGCTAAACTGCATTTCGCCCTCCGGTTCAGCTTTCGATGCATTATGCGCTGCTCTGAAGCCCCCACCACCCACACGGATGCTTTAAGTGACAAAAGTTTCTAGGGCTTCCCTGGCGTGAATGGCGCTGCCAGCCCCATCTCGACGCAAAATGGGGAAGCTGGAGCCTGAAAAAAATGGGAACTGACCGCATTTCCCCTTGTAACAAAACGATTGTTTGTTGTTGTTGTTTTCCCTGAGAAATTCAGAATTTCTAGATTTCACGAATTCAGGGCTCCGGTTTAAACTTTTTGAGATCGTTCTCTTTTAAGTAACTCTTTAGCAAAAGACAAAACTATTTGCTGAGTGAGCTAGGCCGACCTGTCAAAAGTCTTTCGAGAAAAAGATTGATGATTTCTCTCTTCCTTTTGATTTGTGCGGATTCGGCCACTTTAAAGGGGAAAAAAAAGGGAAATGACTTTTCATTTTATTTATTTATTTTGTAAACTCTGGAAGTGGATCTCTTTATTGGCGAGGGGAAGAGGATGAGAAAGAAGAAATGTGATTGCAAAGATATCCATGACCTTAAAATATGTTTGGCCTTGAAGGAAAGTGTAAGGGACCATTAAGGCTTTGGAAGCAGCAGGATTACACTCCGTCTCGTTAAAAGTGATTCAACGGGGCCAGTCAGGCCGAGCTACCTAAGTGTGACTGGCAACTTCACCTGGTGCTTCGTGGTGCTTCCTAAGTGCTTCATACCCGCGCTCAGAAACCAACCTGCGCGCTCAGCCCTGCTGCTGCCCCGAAGTTCTCGAGCTCGGCTCCGGTCCCAAGCAACGGGTGGAGTCACCGACTGGGCCCCTGCTTTTGGTGCCGCCGTCGGTCCCCCCAGGGGATCCCCTCGACCCCCTCTCCCCTCTCCCCTGGCTCTTAAGGCTCTCAGAAACCCGGTGAGCGCCTTGGAGCCCCGCGACTGGCAGGAAGTCGGCGGAGGGAGGCAGGAGAGGGAAGGAAGAGCAGGAGAGGCAGCAGAGGGAAGAAAGAGCAGGGAGGAAAGCACAGAGAAGGCAGGAGATGCGAGGCAGCCCGCGAGGGCAGCTCCAGCAGCCCCGGCGCAGCCGTCGGGCAAAGACTTTTCCTGTAGATCCTGTGGATTTTATATTTTTTCTCTCCCTCTCTCACTCCTTTTTTTTTTTTTTTTTYCTAATCAATTAAAGAAAATAATGATTTCTGTTTGCCACCAGGCCCCGCCTGCCATTGGCCGGGGGTGGACACGTGACCAGGAATTGGCTGCAATTTCGCCCCAGTCTCGAGTTTAATAGAGCAAGGTCCCCATCCGCCTGTATTATCAGCAATATAACAATTATAAAAAGCCCGAGAACCATCATCATCACTGCCATAAAACCCGAGGCCCTCAGATTTCTCTCCCTCTTCCCCTCCTCCTCCCTCCCCCCTCCCGCTTTTTAAAGCCCGGGCCCTGGAAAAGCCATGAATTTTGAATTTGAGAGGGAGATCGGGTTTATAAATAGCCAGCCTTCGCTCGCAGAGTGCCTGACGTCTCTCCCCGCTGTCCTGGAGACATTTCAAACTTCATCAATCAAGGAGTCGACATTAATTCCTCCTCCTTTTGAGCAAGCCGTCCTCAGCCTGAATCCTTGTTTCAGCAGCCAGGCAAGACCGAGGAGCCAAAAAAGAGCATCCCATGGCCTGGGGCAGCCGCCGCCCACGCCGCCCGGCTCCGCAGCGGCCGAATTCCCCTGGATGAAGGAGAAGAAACCGTCCAGAAAAGCGACCCCGGCTCCATATTCCTCTTCATCCTCTTCCCCGCCAGCGCCTTCCTCGGTGCCGGTGTCCGCCGCGGGAGCTGCTGCAGGTTCGTATAGCGAGAGGGTGAGGAGGGTGTTTGCCGAAATGGGAGAGAATCCGAATAGGACCCCGCCGTCCCCAGCCCTAATTCTCCCCACTCGCCCCAAACTGTGTCTTGCAATAAAGGAGATCGCTGCAATTTGCACTGCGGGGGCGGGGGGATCATTCTTCTGCCTTCTGTCCCCTCAAATAAAAAATTTTTTTTTTTTTGCGGCAAATCCAGCGGAAGCAAATGAGGAGGCTTCGGTGCCGGCCTCGCGGCTCGGCTCCATTTATTCCACTTCCCTCCTAGCCCTGGGTGTTCTGAAGCCGAAGGGGAAAAGAAAGAGAGAGAGAAAAGAAAAAAAAAAAAAAAAAAAAAAAAAAAAAAAAAAAAAAAAGAAAATAAAAAAAAAGCGAAAGCGGGGGAAAGAGAAGCCGTGAGAAATGCTGAGTTGCTGTGAGTATAATGAGGAGAGAAAAGAAGAGAGCAGTGAGCTCAGCAGTTAATTCCACATTATGGAATCCCCCTACAAATAATTAAAATAAATACAGCCCCAAATTACATCCCCATCCAAGCATTATGCCCTTTCCAAGAAACTTCTGGCCGAGGAAATTCAGCAGTCCTGGCCAAGGATCATACTTCCCATGGGATAATATTTGAAGGCAGAATTCGCGCTTTCACTGTTTTATTAGCACAATTCAGGTAGCGCGACCGAGGGAGGGAGCGGAAGCCGATTCCATGGGCCGGATAGAGCAAGAAAAACGACCCCGATCTCGGCAGCGCCCAGGCAGCGGGCAGCGAAACCCCGAGGAGAGGGCGGAAAAATCCCTTGCCCAGGAACGGGGCAGCGAGGAGCGGTCCCTAAAGCAAAATCCTTTCTGCTCCCTGCAGAGAGGCGCGTTCCAGTCGCCCCTCCGCAGCGGGCAGAGCCCAACGCAGATTTATTTTCCCTTGCAGCGGCTGAAGCCGCTCGGGGCGCGGGGCAGGGTGCGGGGTGAGGGGTGCAGCCCCACTGCGCCCCCCATTCCCTCTCTTTGCAACGGGTGTTTTTCCATGAATTTAAGAAATACAGGGCCTGGGCGACGGTAGCGGCTCGCGGCGGCTTCGCACGGCCTACACGAACACGCAGCTCCTGGAGCTGGAGAAGGAATTCCACTTCAACAAGTACCTGTGCAGGCCGCGGCGCGTCGAGATCGCCGCCCTGCTCGACCTCACCGAGCGCCAAGTCAAGGTTTGGTTCCAGAACCGGCGCATGAAGCACAAGAGGCAAGCGCAGCACAAGGAGCCCCCCGACGGCGACGTGGCCTTCCCCAGCCTGGACGAGGGCAGYGACCCCGCGGACGAGGCCGAGGAGAGCCCCGCGCTGGGGCGGGCTGCGCGGGGCGGCGCGGAGCGGGGCTACCCGACGGGCCGGCGCTCAGCCGCGCTGCCGGAGCCGCTCGCGCTCCCGGCGGAGCCGCCGCCCGAGGGGCTCCCCGACGGCCTCTCCCTGCACAGCCCCGTGCACCTCTCCGAGGAGGAACTGGACTTCTTCACCAGCGCGCTCTGCACCATAGACCTGCAGCCGCTCGACTTCCTGTAGCCGCCGGGCGCGGACCCGCACGGTGCCCCCGGGCCGGGGGGGCACCCCAAAAACGCGCCTCCCTCAGCCGGCCCTTCGCCTACCACGGACGTTTTATTTTAAAATCTTCCGCACTGCGGGATCCGTTACCCTCCCAAATATTTATTGGAACAGATTCACATAAAAGAACATTCCCCCCCCTTAAATTCAGGTATTTAATTATAGTTATTTTATCTTATTTATTTTTTAAGGAAAGCACCTATTAGTCCTCATGCACATTAACGAGTTCATCCCAAGAGAAGACATCTGTAAATCCTTCAAGTGAATTGCTCAGGAATCAGAATGAGAGTTTTAGATTTCTTAATAAAATAAAAGTAGAGGATTTTATTCCTCTTTTTAAGTTTTAGAGTTAGATTATTTATTCAAATTCTTTAATAGTAAATGGCAAATTATTTATTGTATATTATTTTCATAGAGTAATAAATGCCTTTATAAAATCAATAACRTCTGTTACTCATTACTATATATTTCATTCAATAATGTTCTTTTCTTGCCTAAAATAGCCGCCTTCCACTTCCTTGCTTTGGAGTAACCTGATGCCCTAATCGTCTGCTTGCGAGTATTGAGAGGAGAGACAAAAGAAATTGCTCCCAAATCCCAGTTCAAGAGGCTCCAGAAGTCACAAATATTCGCTGTATTCAATTATATCTTTTTATTCTTTTTTTTTTCTTGGGCTTTT
>NW_020454328.1:775155-784710 GCF_003342845.1 Nothoprocta perdicaria | reverse complement strand
TCCCTTTCCCTTTCCCTTTCCCTTTCCCTTTCCCTTTCCCTTTCCCTTTCCCTTTCCCTTTCCCTTTCCCCTGCCCATCTCCTTCTCTTCAGCGGCCCAGACCAGGAACCCAGTAAATGCATGCTCTCTTCCCGTAGCAGTTCGTACGGTTCTGCCTTGGCTCCTCGCTCCCTCTCTGGAATCTTTCTTCCTCCATGGAATTTTAAATACCAAACTCGTATAAGGGGAGGGAGGGGGTGGGGACGCTTATGAATAAAAAGGGGTCAGCTCAAGAATCACTCGCCGTGACACCCAAAATAAATCACATTACGTCTTTGCTAAGTCACTGGGGTTTCCTCAGACACGGCAGAAATTTGGGAGGCGACGAACGGGGACCGGGGGGCGCTGAGGAGGCCTTGAAACGGTGCGGGAGCAGCGCAGCGCGGGGTGGGGGGGGTCTCTGCGGAGGGAGGGCTGAGGAGCCGCCTGATTCGTGTTGGYGCTCGGGGTGCGCTCGGGTGCTGCCACCCGCTCCACATGAATCGCCAGGGAAAACGCGGAGGTTACGAAACTTCCGCCCCCATATTTTTATTTCTGACCAAGAGCCTCAGCTCTGGCCTCTCTCTATTTCAGGCTATGAAGAGATATTAAACAAGATAAAGGAAATCCGCGACAGATGTTTTTCGGAGTAGCTGCTGGAGACTCTGAGGTGTCTCCTCCCGATGAAACAAAGCGGAGGAGGGGGATATTTTATATTTTACCGCTACCTCTTTATTCTCCCCAGTGTCCCCTGCCTGCTTCCCGCCCAACACGCGAGCAGGTCCCTGACCTGCGGCGTTGCACCGGGGAAGGCTCGGGTTGTGCTGAAGCAGGCAGCAGCTCCGAGACTCAAGCACATATTAGTTAACGCCTCCGCGCAGAGACAAGCACGCGATTTATGGCGCCTTGAGCTGCGCTGCGCCCGCGCATCCCCCCCCCTCGCCCCCTGCTGTCCCCTCCCGGGTGGCCGGCGCTTGCTGCGCAGCCGCGGAGGGGGGACGGCGGATCCTGCGCTCCACAGAAGGCTATTCATTATCTTTAAGTTTATTTAATATCTCCAGCTTCTGGAACATACTCGGCGGCCGCGTTGGCACTGCCAGACGTTCTCTATCAAAGCGCCATTTGTTCCAGTGCTTTAGAGATTCCCCCGCCGCCCTCCCCCGCGCCGCGCTCAATACGGGCTTGTGGGTTGGCTGGAGGCGACGATGAGAAGGTCGGAGCCGCCCATGCCAAAGTGGCCGCGCTGCCTCCGCGCTGCCCTGCGCAGCGCCCGGAGGCTCCCSCTTCGCCTTTCCGTAGAGCGCAGTTGCTCATTCGCCTGCAATTCGCGACTCTCCCTCCCTTAGCGCATCCATCCCGCAGCAGATTTCCACCCGTGCCCTTTCCGCGGGGAAGGGCGAGCCGGGAGCGCGCAGGCAGCGTGGGGGCGCGCATGGGCTCCCCGTAGAGCCCCCTTCCGCGCCCCCCAGACCCTGACATCTTATCAATAAAGATCCTTAACGAGAGCGCGCTGCGGCTCGTAATGACTCYACCAAGTTGCTGCGGGTCCGGAGGACACGCCAGGCACAGCCGCAGATCAATCCCACACCCATGGAAAGCGGCTTAATAAACGGAGCCTCGCCAGTTATTATCCTTGCTAACAGCAGGCCCCTTCTTATTTGTCCTAATTAGCAAGACTGAAATGTCGGAGGAAAGAAGGGGAATATTCAATAAAATCTAAATTATTGAATGACTGTACGATTTCGCCATTAGTTCAGCCATTCTTTACCTTCTTCAAAATGTCAAACAAATGGGGAATGCATATTTGCAACCTTGGCCTTCTGTTCTGTGCAACTGGAGGGCATATATTAAGCATATTAAGCATATTCAGCTCTTGATCGTTGTCAAAACACGGCAATTGCCTCGCGATTACTAACTCGGRAGCATGCAAATGAGTGGCATTCGCACGTGTCGTGCGGTGCTAGAGCAATATTTATCTTGTGCTCATCTAGTTCGGGATTGTGTTTGCTAAGGAGCTACTAAGGCCCTTAGGATGTCGAACTGAACCATTAGGGCCCTGGGTTGGCCCGAAGAGACAAACCTCCAAAGCAAACGTGGACGAGGGAGCGCGATCAGGTAACGTTTGAGATGAGATTTAACTTCCCTTGGGAAATCACTCTGGCCTTCCTTTTGCGCCGTCGCTGCCAGGATCTGCCTTGCCGGGAATGTTCCTGGGTGTCCCGTGCCCTAAAGCTCAAGCTCTTTCCCTCACATCCGCATCCCAAACCTGAGTCATCTTTATCCCTTGATGGTGACTTAGTGCTCCATCAGTATCCGAAGAAGGAGCTGGGAGAGGAGCTTCCTCCTGCTCCGTCCCGCCTCCTCCTCACTGCTTGCCCTTTTTTTTTTTTTTTTTTTTTTCTTTTTTTTCCCTTTATATATTCAGTGAGGAGGAAATCACTGTGTCCCGTCCAGAGAAGCTGCTTCCCGAATTCACCCTGTAGTCCCAAATGAATATAGCTTTTCAAACGATACGACTTAAAATAACATCAGTTAATATTAATCACGCTGAGCTACTCATATTAGCAATATTGATGATTAATAAAAGCATGCACGTGAGTTAAAGGGTGGGTGTAGGTGGATCTAGCCCTGCCAGGTGCAGACAGCTCTACGGAGCTCCAAGGGTTTCCCTCTGGGCAGACCCTGCGGGGTCGGTGCCGCYGTCCCCTCGCTGCCCCCCACAGTGATGCCGCTGCCCCGTGGGCCGCCCGGGCTCTGTAGCCGATACGGGTCTGTCCCCCAGCTCAGCCAGGGAGAGAGGCCCCATGGCGCTAATGAGCTAATGAGCGTGATCACCCGCATTACACACGGAGCTGCGGCCGGTTCGGCCCCCCAGAGCGCCAACCCCCTTCCCGCCGCAGCGTTAGGGACCCAGGGCGCAGGTTCCCGGAGCCGCTGCAGGGAGACTGGGGGGACATGGATCCTTCTCCTTAGCTGAAAGGTTTGTGCCACCCCAAGAAAGAAGGTCAAAAACAGATATTTTCCACTCAGACTTTCCAATCTTCTCTTAACTCTTATTTATTCTTCATCACGGGGATAGCCCGATGCTTAAGGACTCTGCGGCATTTCTTTGGGCGCACATACCGCGAAGCCCTTTCTGAGCTATAATTTCAGGTTTTAAACCCTAGCCATTAAACCACGAGAGGTCTTGCGTGGCCCAGGACCCGCGCCAGGACTACAAACTTCTCGGCCAGTTCCAAGGCCAACTCTCCCTTGGCGCTAACGATGCCAGCCCGCAGCCCTGCTTCTCGCGCACTCCATCAAGAGCCAGTGAGGATATTTCTTGCGCACGACGCGAACTTAAATTTGACTTATCCCTAATACTTATATTTAACTTAAAACTTATACTTAATGCTTATATTTAATTTCCAAATGAAGCATGTGAAGCCTGGGACCTCTGGAGCCTTTGGAGATGTCTCATTTCTTCCGTGTCCCCTGCTGCTGCCCTCGCTGGGTTTCCCAACGGCCCCGGGGGGACGAGAAGACCCCAGGGCCGGCAGCTCCTCCCGAAGCGCCATAGCCCCCGCCAGCCCTGCGCCACGGGCCGGGAAACCAAGCCCAGGGAAGCCGCTCTTTCCTGGCGAGGCTCAGACACTCCGTGCCAGGCAAGAAACCCGAGCCAGCGAGCGACGAAGTCATTTCCTCTTCCTCTCATTGACCGCCCTACCAGTGTCCTGGCCAGCACAGATTCCTTTCCCAGGAACCGAAGAGCTATAAAGGCCCCCGCCCCGTCCGCCCTCTCCTGATATTTTATTTTAATCTCATTGAGTGAACGACAGCACCGTCCCCAAACGGTGCCTCTTGTGCTCTAGGGGGTAGGAGCAATTACTGACGCTACTGTCTCCCACAATAAATACGGGAAAATTAAGCAATAAATATAATGAAAGGGTAATGGCCAATTAAATATATTCGAGGCGGGGGAGGAGAAAGGGAGGAGAGAGCTCCGAGGATCTCCACTTACACATTTTCTTATATTGTTTTGACCTCCTCCCCTCTCAATCTGCCATAGTGGGTGTTTTAAATGAATAAATATGTGACAACAGAACCGGCTTCACCGGGAGATCGGCTACCAATAATCTGATATTTCCTTCCTTCGCATTTCGGATGCTCTGCACCGAAAATGTGTCTCACATCGTTTCCACGACGAGAATTATAACCAGTAATAACGACAGAAGCGATTATATATCGAATCCATGGAAATGAGCGAAGAACGAAATTTGGGGAAGCGATTCCCAAGCGCAGCTGCCGGCGCTTGAGCGCTGGGGCGTCTGAAAATAGGGTGCAGCAGCCTCCGCTCCATCTCGGGAGCAGCTTCACCAAAACCTTCCCTTTCGCCAATAAGCTATGAAGATAATAACTATTTGCAGCGGTTCCCAGAAGTGCAAGGACGGTATTTCAGCCTCCCTTCGGGTCCCAATATTTGATGTGTTTCATTGGTAGAATGTGGATCGCGACTTGGTCGATTGATCTGGATGCCAAAGAAACACTGTTTTTATCTCAAAACGGCCCCAGATCTAAGGTCTGGTTTAGGCTTCACTGAGGGAAGTTTCATCTTTTTTTTTTTTTTTTTCCATTTACTGCTATTATTATTTTTTGCCTCTGTAAATCTGCAGTAGTGAACTCTCTCGGAACTAATTTTGAAACTCCATAACACAGCTGTATTGTAATGACATAAAGCATCCTCTTAATGTAACACTGGAGTGAGATCACCGTGGAAAATTATCAGACTATACGAAACAATCAGTTCTAAGCTGAAATAAACACTTCTCCTTTTCTTTTCTTTTCTTTTCTTTTCTTTTCTTTTCTTTTCTTTTCTTTTCTTTTCTTTTCTTTTCTTTTCTTTTCTTTTCTTTTCTTTTCTTTTCTTTTTCTTTTTTTTTTCCATTTAAAATCTATAAATCATCTATTGTAAGAGTCGTTTAATTATAATACATTCAATTTATACATGAACGCAACATAAAATAAAAAGCACCCCTGGAATCAAATTGTAAACCGATTCCTCTTACAAGGGAAGGACATGAGAGTCGCCTTGAATCTTTATACACTCTCGGTTGTTTCACGTTAAAAAAAAAAAAAAAAAAAAAAAAAAAAAGAGTTGTAGAGGTTCAGAGAACATTTGCAACTTTAAATCTTTGCTTCTTGATTATCTCAGCATCAGCAGAGTCCACTGGATAAATTAATAAATAACCATGCAGCACTGGCAATACTTTTCTCCTTTTTTTTAAATTTATTTTTTACTTTTAATTGAAGGAGGAGAAATGTAGCTTGCTAAAACTTACTTTTTTTTTTTTTTTTTTTTTTTTTTTTTTTTTTCCCCGGGAATTTCAAGGCGGGAGGAGGGCTCATGCCATGGCTGCATGGACTGCAGTTTCTTAACAAACGTTACCCTAACGTGTTGCATCAGCCAAAGCCCTGAACTAGAGAACAAGTTTATGCCTTTCAAAGTGAACTTTTGGCCTGAAAAAAAAGAAACCCTCTGGTTCTTCTTAAAGCCYGAGTAACCAGTAAATATTCTGACAAGTAACAAATGACTGTGGGCGTCATATTGTTGGGTGCTCTTGTCATCCCTCTGCTAACAAGTAAATAAATGTTGCCTACCTATGTCTCCATTCTATGAGCAGCGGAGTGGCCGGCCTGAAGTCTGTGTCTTTCCACCTACTCCTCAGCTGGACTCTGCTAGAGGAAAATTAAAGTCTTACAATAGATTCAGGAAAAGATCAAACCTGCTTTGTGACTGAAAAACAGAGCTTAAGGTTCGAGGATTACTTAAAGCCCTTAAAAACAGCTCTTGTTTTCAAYAGTAAATACACAACTAGCCGTATGGATGAGCAGATGCATAAAAAGATAGCTAAGTTGATAGACACAGAGATAATTTTCAGTCCCATTCCTCCTGTTACTGAGCTGTGTACGGTATTTCTGCAACAAAAGACATTCTGTGTTCCTAACTTTGTTTSATCACCTCATTAGAATATTGATTTAATTACACAGCTTTTACCGATACAGGCTCTAGACACAAAGCTGGTGCGGTAAAACTAAAACACATGGAGGATTTTAGTTTCAACTGGGTGCTTTTCGTAGACTTCTCAGCCCAGAGAGTCAAACATCTCAAACATGTTCAAGTCACTTTACAGAGCCAGGTTCTAAATGAAGAAAAGATTTTTTATTTTTATTTTATTTTATTTTTTTTTGTAGTTGGGAGAATCTCTCTATATCCTTTATCTGTCTTTTTTTTTTTTTTTTTTTTTTTTTTTTTTTTTCTTTCAGATGGAGCTAGAATTGGAGAAAAGAACTTTTTAAGTTGCGGGAAGCGGAAGTCCTGATGAAATTTGTTGGTCGGATAACTTGGGAGCTTTTTTAATACTTAAAACAGTCGTGTATAATTGTAATTCCTCCTCCCCCCGTCCTCCCTTCCCCTCCACCTCCACCTCCCCGCACCCCATCTCCCTTCTCTCTTTTAAAGTCTTTGAGGAAAGATTTTGACGTATTCGTGTTGTTATCAGATTGATGGGCAGGGTTTGATTGAAACCCCTTTGTCATGCAAATGTCAGGGCCTTGATGGATGAGCTCCGAGATGCGACAAACTTGGGGCGCCCCGCGCTCATTGGGCTCGGCCCGGACCACGTGGCCCCCGCCCCAGCCCCCAGCCCAAGCCCCGCCGAGGGCTGCGGGCCTCGAGCGCTAGCGATGCGTGCCAGGAAGTTGTCCAGCTTTGACATAGTGCCTAAAGGTTGTAGGGCGGGCGGGATCCCCCCAAAACGGGCTGACCCTCCTCCATCAGTGGCAGATGGACAATACCAGGATGAACTCCTTCTTAGAGTACGCAATTTGTAACCGTGGGACAGGCGCCTACCACCCTTTAGAACAGAGCCCCCCGGCCTTCCCCGCTTGCTCAGGTAGCACCGTCACTGACACTTTTCCCGGCGACGGGCGCTTCGGCGCCGGCGGGAGCGCGGCCGCCGCCGCCCACCTGCCCCCGCCGAGCCCGGGCTACGCGCCGCCCTCCTCCGGGCGCGCCGGGCCCTTCGCGCCCGCGGCTCCCGCCGCCGGGTACCCGGCGCAGACCTGCGGCCCGGCCTACGGGCACCACCAGCTCTACCTCGGCCAGCAGGACGCGGACGGCGCCTACTTCCAAGCGCCGGGTTTCGCGGCCGCCGCGGGCCCCGGCCTCGGCTCGCTGCCTGAGGGCTACTGCGGGCAGGCGGCGGCCGGCGGCCACTACCAGCAGCACCTTTACGGGCAGGAGCAGCCCAGCTACTTGCCCGCGGTCTACAGCAACCTTTCGTCTGCTCTAAGCGAGGACAAAGACCCCGCGTGTCCCCCGGAGCCGTGTCCCAATGGCAACGCCGCGCAGACCTTCGACTGGATGCGAGTGAAGAGGAACCCGCCCAAGACAGGTGAGTGTGGCGAGCGCAGAGCTCTGCGGGGACGGAGGCAGGGACAGCCGGACAGGGTCCCCTTCCCCGGGGCTGCCACTCAAGGCTCATCTTCCCGGGGAGCGCGGGTTCCTTTGCATTTAAACACCAGCTGCAGCAAGGCCAGCTAGAGCCACCGCAGGGGCGTCTCGTGGAGGGGCACCGGGCTCCGCTTCCCACAGGTCCGATGCGATTTAAGTCCAGCTCGAAATAGGAAGCGCGTCAGGTTTCCTGCTCCTTCCACAGTTGAGGCTACCATCTGCCCTATTATTCATCCTCCTTTTCTACAATCTTCCTTACTGCCGGTGTTCTCTCCTCCCCCCATCCTCGCCCTCCCCTTCCCCTCCTTCCCACGCGCATTCACGTTTCATGGCAGTTTGCAGGGGACACGGGGCACTGGGTTCACGGGAGGAGTGTGGCTTGGTAGAGTCCGAGGCTGCCTGGCCCTCCAGGTGACATCCCTGGGCTGCGGGGCCAGGGAGAGCTCAGGCACCGGGGGAGGGGACCAAACTGGGGGGGATGCAGGGACCAAATGCCTCGGAAACCGGGGGAGCGGAGGGGGGTGAGGGTGGGGGGGCTGTCTGGCACCCACAGTGTCCCCGGCCAGGGATTCGCTTTGGCTGCTGCTGCCCTGTTGCTGATTGCTCCTTAACAGCTAAAGTGTCGGAGTACGGACTGCTGGGCCAGCCCAACACCATCCGCACCAACTTCACTACCAAGCAGCTCACGGAGCTGGAGAAGGAGTTTCACTTTAACAAGTATCTCACCCGGGCTCGAAGGGTGGAGATCGCTGCTACCCTGGAGCTCAACGAAACGCAGGTTAAGATCTGGTTCCAGAACAGGCGGATGAAGCAGAAGAAGAGGGAAAAGGAAGGTCTAGCCCCGGCTGCCACTTCCAGGTCTGCGAAAGAAGCAAACGAAGCATCGGATCAGTCCAACTGCACCTCACCTGAGGCCTCTCCCAGCTCGGGGTCTTCCTGAAAGGCGTCGCCGCGGGGGGCACAGCGACCCACTCGGGCTGCTGCTGGGGGCCGACCCGGCTGCGCGGCCCCGGCCCCGCGCGCGCACGGACGGAGCCTCCCTCGCGTCCCTCCCGCAATCCCTTCGCCTACAGCCGTCACCACCCGCCTGATTTTAATTCTCCTGCGTTTCTTGCTCTTAATTTATAGACTCCCTGTAAAACATTGGACTCCAAAGGAGCGGCCGTGTACTCACACATTGGTAGCAATAGCCATTTGTCTCAGGGACGTTTTCCTCTCTCCCTTTCCCTTCTCCCTCCCCGATAGGAACTGCACTTTCGACTACAGAAACTTGAAAACGAATTTTGTTCTCCATCGTTTTTAGAAGTGCACAATGACTTTTGTCTGCAAGAATGCTATATTTGATGCATTTTTCCTCCGCATGAGAGTGTAAAAAGTTTTGAGGGTTTTTTTTCCTCTTTTATTTACTCTTTGTATATTTTGGAATTAAATTTGATGTATCCAAAATTGTAGAAACATCTTGAAAGATACAAACACAAAGAAAAAAAAAAGCAACTCTTCTACCACTTTGCACTATTGTTGTTATACAGGGTCCTGCACGGGCCTCGACGACTGCGGTTGTTGCTAGTCCTGGGGGAGAGATCGTTGTGCTATCGGCGACAACGAGATCAGGGGACGCCTGACCTCGGTCGCTTTGGACAACGGTCCTTGTCGTACGAGGTGTGAACGTGCACGGGAATAAGGCTGCAGAGTGGGACTGCAGCCCTTGGCTCCCCTCGACACTGATGGACGGATGGGTATTTATTGTACGTCCCGATAGCCTCAAGTCTCGAAACGAAGCATCACGGTTCCCTGTGCCCCCGCGCCCCTAGGCTTATCGGAGCCCGATAAAACATTATTTAACCACGGTTAATTACTTCCCTTCCCTCCCTCATAAGAAAATTTAGCTCAGAGAGAATGAAATCACGGAAAGATTCGTGTAAAGTGCTTTAAAGATAAAAACAGCGTCAAAAAGAAAAGAAAGAAAAGAAAGAAAAGAAAGAAAAGAAAGAAAAGAAAGAAAAGAAAGAAAAGAAAGAAAGAAAGAAAGAAAGAAAGAAAGAAAG